>NC_053028.1:278371318-278449606 GCF_003073215.2 Triticum urartu
TTGTTCGTGACATGAATGGCGAAGTAAAAGTCAAATGCTGCCATTTTTGTGGTTCTCCACAGTGTCGCGACATGCTTTATTAAAGACGTAGAAGGCTTTTTTTTCTTTTTCTTTTTACATCGGCATGGAAGGCTGTCAGCACTATGGTGGATTTAATTTCCACGAGAAATCCTTTGGAATGTTGTTGCCTCCTCTTTTAACCTTGCCATTGGCATCCTAGTAAATAATTGGAGTATGTAGATAGTGTTAAGTGTTCATATGGGCAAAGACTAAAGAGGTTGTGATTCTGTTATACCGTTTGTCCACCTACTACAGAACTTCGTGATTCATACAATTCCATTGTGAATTGCCTGGAGAGGTTTCCGCAGCACAAGTACCGTGATTTCTACATTGCATGAGAGTCATAGTTTACTCTTTTGTTGCTATAACTGGATTGAGGAAGCACATCCTGAACTTGAAAGGCTTGTACCTAAGGTGTAGTTGCTTTACAAGGTTCCACTAATCACCAAAAGCACACCAAACTCAGTGAGCAGCCTTTACAGGGTTGCAGGAATTTTTTTCTACTAGTAGTTTCCAGGCTTTATTCGCCTGGCTACTTGGTGTTCTTGTAAGCAACTAGAATTTACTACAAGTTTTTTTGTAAGCAACTACAAATAAATTATTGACTACTCCGTCTGTACCGAAATAGTTGTTGCCGGAGTAGCTGAACTTCAGCTACTCCAGCAACAACTATTTTGGTACAGAGGGAGTAGTTTTTACTATACACAGATTACTAATAACACAAATAACTCTGCTTCTTTTCTTTTCTTTTTAGCAGAAGCAAGGTGCAAGACAATACAGAAGATACAATTCAAGATTTAGCAACTTTTATCTAGCATCCATTTCTACAGGGTACCGGGATGCAAGAACAGGGGACAAGATCCAAGTCATGTTCTGCAAACACTTTGGTACATGAGGCAATTTTTGTAACTAGAAGATTAGGGGGGAAGGTACAGAGTGGAAAATACACTAGTTCTAGAACTAAAAGAAGTTCATGGCCAAAATAATTGGAACAACCTTTTTACCCTTTGTTGTTTCAATGGGAGAAACTTGCCCAACTCTGCCAATATTTTTGCCCATAATTCACCAGAATTTTTGCCTGATAAGCAAGAAGAGTTGCAGACACAATTGCGTTTTAAAAAAAATTCCCATGATTTTTTGCTTTGTTGTTTTCGCCTTTATTTTTACTTTGTTTTTCGCTGTAGGGGGAGAGCTCCCCAATGCTACGCCATGGCGTCCGGCGGTGGCTGGGGAAGGAGTTGCACAGGAGATCTGGGCTGGTGGGCGTTGGGTTTTCTGGTGGTGGGTGGAGGGGAGGATCACATGAGGGAAAGGATGGTTGGTTGTCGAGACGTGGCAACAAGCGAGGAAAATTGGACTTGCCTTTTTTAGCACATGGGGTGGGGGACCGATAGGGACACTTTCCTTAAGTGTCGGCCGCGAGATCCACTCGCATAGCACGCGGGCGCTGTGTAGCAACGTCCATAGATGATTAGGGCATGTGCAATGATGCTATCTTAGGAGTGTCACATAGGATAAATGATGAGGTGGAGGAGAGAGAACTCATAAGAAAATGCTTGTCTTCTGAAAATCCATTTCTGATCATCGGAACAGCTGAGCCCGGAATCTCAGTCGTTCGTATTCATTGGGATGCAGGAGTGTTTTGTATTCCTGAGCATATGTGTCTCGTGTATTCACAGGGTATTCGTTGATGGGTGCCGCACATTAAAGAGCTGCTCAGCTACCAGCGCTTAGCGGGACGGGATCAATGTGGATGGATCAGGAAGTTTTCTGAGCCTCCCCGTCCCACGCATTAAAGATTCTGCGGCAAACCATGTTCAAGTAAAACAGCAGGCCCCTCGCAAAAAAAAGTGCAACAGACTGGATATTGTTATGCACATTAAGGAGCCAGTAGGCAAAAAAATAATCTTGGTGATTGTTGTGCACATCCAGGACCACGCATGGATAAGTGAAGAACCAGTGATCGGATGTCAACCTCGCCGGCATCGTTTTATTTTTTATCTCACAACAATTTGTCATATGTTGATCGCACACTAGTTGTTATGTCACAGTGATAGCAAAAATCAGATTCATCAGTTTAGACAGCGCAGCTGTATCTCAAAACATTAGTTTACATTCAAGAGGAACAAGCGCGGAAGTTAATCCACAAGTCACACACTAGAAAATGCTCGATTATTCGTCTTTTACACACGGTCTGAAAAAGTCTTAAAATGCTTTGGGCACTAGTGGCCTCGTGCACGAGGTGCGACGGTGTCTTGCAAGTTACAGGCTTGCGAGGTTGCTTTGGCAGATCACCCCTATATGGGGCTCTGGGCAGGTGGGTCCTCTTATGACCTGGGAGCTTGCATATACTACAAAACCTCGTCGGCTTACTCAGGCCTTCATATGGTGCTTTCTCTCCGCTCGAGCATGGCCGCCCGACGTCACGCTTCTTGCTTGGAGCTGACAGACTCGCTAGGGCACCCCAATTGCTAGATGCGGTAATGCTTTTCTCATTCTCAACAATTATCGCATCATTGTTGAGCATTGCCCCAGCTGATACATTGTTCTTCCGACTTGATTCAGCTAATATCCTGTCCTCAATCCTTAGTCCATCCCTGTTCTCTGCAAACGGAGATGCCACTATGATTAAGTCTTTGATCCTCCCAGCACTAGTTCATAGGCAGCGACCGATGAGTCTCCGATCCTCACAAGTTCCATTGCATGTAGGCACAGAGTTGAGCTTCGACACATAAAAGATTGGTTAGCAGCCTGGTCCTCCTGAAAGTGAGCAATGTGGTGTGGCAAGGTGTCCCTAGCATCTTTTGTCCACCTTTTCAGGATGTGCCGTTTAGGTATCTCCTGCACGCCAATGTGGTCCATCGCCTGCGCACGTCAGCAAGAATAAGTACCATATCATGCATATGAGCGGGTTCGATAGTATGGCAGCAAGAGATATTATCTTGAGAGCATGGCAGCAAAGCATTCCAGTGTGGGCAAACTGACCGCACTCACATTTGAACCAGTCACCCTCATCTGATATGGTCACCTCGTATTCCACCTTACTCCATTTCTCTTGTCTTTCGGCGTCATTGTGTCTTGCGATATACTTTTTTTTCTTTCCAACTTCCTCGACTTGGTATGATCCACCTTTGAACAGATTCTCACCAAATTGTTCAAACATCTTCCGTGTATAAACCTTACTCGCATGCCTCTTGATATCAATGTTTGTTCTCATGACAGCATCACTCTGAGCAGCACAGAGAAAAAAAAGAGAATTTGTCAGTTTTATACACAATAGGTTTTTCATATAGTGGGCTTACAATCCTTGTTCTTTTTTCTTGGTAGCTCTCATCTGATTCCCGGTCGAATTGCAGGCTCATGTACTGACGCACAAACACATGCATCGGACTTGGTGGTGGCATGTATATTTTCAACATATTGTTTGCACTCTCGCTACACTGGGTGCTGGTCATTTTGGCACAGAAAACACCTTTGAAGTATGGCTTCGCCCACTTGCGTCGTATCTCATACAGATTTGTCATGTAATTGTGGGACTTCAGACTGTAGTTCTCAACAAGCATATCCCATGGAGTCTCAAATTCTTCCTCACTTATCATGTGATTCAGCACTTTGTGGAATTCAGCCCTGAACTCACTCTTGTCGGTGTACAGTGGGCCAAGGTTCTCTTTTGCTTTCTTAAGAATATGCCATTTACACCATCTGTGCACACTCCCAGGAAGCTCGCTCTTGATTGCTATCTCCATGGCTCTTACTTGGTCTACATTTGTCACAACAGAAACAAATTAGTGGAATACATGCATTTTTTCCGCACCATCATAGCTTTGTTTGTCACAAATAAAATGGATGCATACGTGTCAATATTGTTTGTGGATGTTTATCGCCCATCATGTTGACGAATTCAGAGAGCACCCACTGGAAGCTGTCAACTTGCTCATCACGCATTAGCACTCCAGCCAGTATTATGCTTTGGAAGTGATTGTTCACACCAAGCAACAACCCAAAGGGCATGTCATACAAATTGGTCAGATACGTCGTATCGAATGTGATGACATCACCAAAGAATTTATACTGCAGCTTGCTGTTCCCATTTGTCCCCATAAGGTTTTTGATTCTGCTTTCCTCATCACCTTGTACTTGGTAGGTGAACTCTGGGTCATTCCGCTGTTTCTCCTTGAACACAGCTAAAGCTTTGTTCACATCATCGTCAGCCTGGTCTCGACTTATTCGTCCACACAGATTATGCAATGACCTTTTTGTGAAAGGCACACTCTGTCACGAACCGAAGAAGCTACCAACTTTGTTGTAAACCTTGTTGAGGTTCACATTGTTCGACCTAAGCTGCTTCACCAAATCTTTTGTGTAAACGTATATGTGCTTGTGAGATGGCCAATGTACCTTTTCACCACAAGTAAGAGACAATGAATGGTTGTGGCTTGACTGGTGCTCAGCAATGTACCATCCATTTGTCTGCAGAAGTAGTCTCATCATCGCAGGGCACTCGCAGCGGCAATAGCGGCTATTATGTTGCTCTGGTTTTCCCTGCTATTTTTTTACTATTTGTCAGCTCTTAACAAATAAATTCCAGTACAAGAATTAGTTAAGGAAATATAAAAGTCTGAAGTGCTAACCGAGCATCCACAGACGATCTCTTGCATACATTTTGTCCGCTTGACATTCAACCTGCTCTTGCCATACCTTATACCAAATCCGAGCTCCCAAGAATACAGGTTATAGAAATTATACGGTTCCCCTAGGGAATCAAAGCTCATCCCAATCTCTGGCTTTACTACATTCTCTGATGGTTTATCAGCGTATCTCCGTATGGTTTCTTCTAAAGGAGTGACTCTACCAACAGGGTGTTCTATCTGGGGTGACACCGCCAACTCGCAACCTGAAAGAAAAATTCATTTTGGTTTTTCAGTTGTTTGAACATTTTTACATTGTCACTAGGGTGTGTACAAGATCTTTTGTCTTGTTTGTGTTTTCAGTTCAGAAGCACTAAAATGGGTTAATTCTGTGAATGGTTGACGAACTGATGACAGTAGCACTAGATTTTTTGTCTTCAGTTCACAAGTGCATCATTTAGCTGACAGTATCACGTATATGCTTGAGCTATTTTTCATAATGGACATATTTCTTTTTTCACCTAATAACTGCAGAAAAATTGGAACATTTATGAGAGCCATGTATACCTTCTGGTCCATCTCGGGGCCTCTGGGTTGACCTTCTCGGTGGATTCGGCTGACTGTGTCGGCGGTTCCTTCCTCTTGCGGGGTGACTTGTTATGCTCAGATGAATCACCGAGGTGGCCAACCACAACGTCGCACGTCAAGTCGGCTGGAGTCGGCGCCGACGGCCGTACGTCCATTAGCACCAATGGATCTGGCTTCTCAACATCAGCAGTCACCTCTCGCAGCGGGAATCTACGCGCGTGACCGATAAATTAAAGAATATTCAGCATATTTGCGTTGGAGCGTCTCTGGATGGAATAGAACAGAATATTATGGTGAATAATGTACCTGTCAACCGGATCTAGCAGAAATTCGAGCCCGTCCTGACGTAGTTCCATAGATGTCGCCGCACTCCCCGCCATCGCCATTGTTTTTCGCCGTCTCTCGGTGAGCTTGGAGGATGGGGGCGGTGGAGGGGGTGGGGCTGGAAGGGAGGAAACTGCTCAAATGAGTACATGGGCACCGAGATATTTCGAGCCGAGCCACTCACCAAGGAAGGTAACTCCTCTCTTCCTCTGCCGCCCCCTTGTGCGTCTCCACTTGTTGTCTTCCCTGACGCTGACGCGGACACCAGGGACCGCCGGTTTGCAACCACCCAGGCCGTGACGAAAGGTGCTCGAAGCCTCCACAACCGGCGTGGCTATGCTGTGGCGTAAGAGCATCTCCAGCTGCGCCCCAACAGCCTCCCAGGCGATTTTTCCACACCGGCAGGCGAAAATCGGCCCAGTTGCGTTCACAGGAGCCCGTTTTTCGTCGGTTTGGGTCGAAACTAGCGCCGGCGGACTCAGGACGAACCCGGCGCGCTGGGGGGCGCCGGGGCGAGCGATTTTGGCACAAACGAGGATGGGCCCGCCGAGTCAGCGAGACGCCACTTCGTCGTCCTCATCGCGTCGGTTTCCGCGGGAATCAATGCGAAGGCTGCCGCACTGCCGCGCCGGTCAGCCTCCATTGATGCCTCACGGGCGGCGCAGTAAAGGCGCCGCGACGCGCGTCCCGCCCTCTCATGCCACGCGTCGCCCGGCGTGCAGCCTCTCGCCGCCCCGCTGCGGCTATAAAAGGTGACCTCCCCGCCGGTGGACGACACAGCTCACATTCCTCCCTCCGGCGCACGAAGCAACAATCTCCCCCCCCCCTTCCCGTCGGCGAGCAAATGGCCGAGAGGTTTCCAGGCGATGGCGGGGCGGCGAAGGGCTTTGGCCGCTGCCATCTACAAGAGCCGGAGGCGCGCCTCCTCTACGAGGCTGAGTATCCGGCGCCCCCGGACATGCGGGTGCCGGGGGCGTGGAGGCTGAGCGCCGGCGGTGTCCCGGTGCCACTGGTTTTCGAAGGGGCGGCACGGCGGGTGGAGATCGCCGCATCCGCTCATCCTTGCCGCCGGAGCAGCGGGACGAGCCGCGGTACGCCACCGACAGCCACACGATGTGGTCCATGTACTTCGCGCGCCGCCGCGAGGAACAGATCGCCTCCGCCAACGGCATCATCCCCCGCGGCCGCCTCAACGCCGACGGGCGGCGCGAGTGGTGGGGCGTGCCAGTCCGCACCCTCGAGGCCGTCCTCGACGGCATCGAGACCGGCAACGTGCCGCGCCTCGAGTACCCTTCATGGCCTTCCTTCTCTCGCCGCCGTGGCAGCTCCTGGACGCCGCGACGAATGGAGCCGGGGTCGTCCTCGTCGTCGGGCTCCGGCTCGCTGGCGTTCCGCCCTGTCAAGCCAGAGCCGGAGAAGACGCCGCTTGGGCGCCACACCCACAGCGTCGCCCTCGTCATCAACGAGGGTGGCCGTCCCTCCCCGCGCTCCCTCCGGCTGGTTCGGCCGAAGCCCGAGCCGGGCCTGCTCCCCGTGAAGCCGGAGCACGTCGACATGGTGGCCCCTGACGACGAGGCCGCCATAAAATGGGTGAAGGAGGACTACGTCCGCGAGCAGGTGCGCCGCCAGCACCGGGCGCACAAGGAGCTCCACTGGCACCGCGGGCGCGAGGAGGGCGGCGCCATCGTCCTCGACAACGATGAGGAGGACGAGGCCGGGCCGTCCAGCGCCCCACCGCGCGTCAGCGACCCTGGCCAGGGGTGCAGCAGGGATGGCGGCGGCACCGGCGAGGCACGCGACGACGACGACGGCGGCAGCGACTACACCCGCTTCTATAGGCTTCTCGACATGTAGATGGCGGGCGGTGGACGCGGGCGCAGTGCCTAGGCGTAGTTTGGCACAGTAGTAGGCGTAGTTTGCATGTTTTTATGTTTTTTTTACAAATTTCAATGAAATTTCGCCGAATTCGTGCCAAAATCGCCGAGTTTGCCATAATTTGTACGGAATATCGCCAAACCCGCGGTGACCTGTGGGCCGACGATTGGGAACAAAGTCGCCCCCACACGTCAATGTAACGCTGGTTCGCTCCCAGGCGGCTCTTTTTCGACGCCCTGAAGGGGCGAACGGCTGAAGATGCTCTAACCCTAGCCGCAGTTGGTTGCCGGCGTCTCTTCTGCTCGCACCCTTGTCTCTTCCGTCGCGCCGCTGACCGCGCCCGGCGAAAGATGGCGAGGGCTCCAAGTACGGCGACGAACGGTGCCCCATTCTCTTCGGTACGTCTGCTCTCCCTCTCTCTCTCTAACAGGCTGATTTCAGTCATCTTGGGTGGTACTGTAGTGTACGTGTGCTTGGTGTTCTTTTTTCCAGAGCTCAATGCCAAGCTCTGCTCTACGGCGGCCTTTGGAATCGGAACCAACTGCGGCTACGGCAGCATTTACTAACCCCTTGACGGCGCTGTCTTCGCGCCAGACGGCTGACGGAGACGATCCACGGCTCGGGTCATCAGTGTAACGTGGATTTTAAATTATGAGCCCACGCCACTGTTTATCACCGTATATTGTCAGCCGATCTCATGTTCCCTCAGCCGTATATGATGCAATGGACCCACTAGTGCAAATCCCTAGAGATGGACCTAGGGCCAGGATACCATGTTCATATGCCATCCTGAAGATTATTGAATTCTGAATATGTATTAGGGCCTCAAAGGGCTGTTTATATAAGATACAAAACTTGGAGGCCAAGGATAGTAGAGATAGATTACAATTTGAACTACCAAATATACAAACCGAATATATACTCTAATACCCCCCCGCAGTGTCAACATCAGGTGTAACAATGTTGAGACTGGAGCGAATGCCAGTGAATGCTGCAGTGGGGAGCCCCTTGGTGAAAATATCAGCAAATTGTGCAGTGGTAGGAACATGAAGCACACGGACCTCGCCAAGAGCCACTTTTTCACGAACAAAATGAATATCAATCTCGATGTGCTTGGTGCGTCGATGCTGAACAGGATTGGACGCCATGTAGACTGCAGAAATATCGTCGCAATAAACAATAGTTGCACGCTCGATTGGTCGATGGAGCTCAACCAAAAGCTGACGGAGCCACACCGCCTCGGCCACAGAATGAGCAACAGACCTGTATTCAGCTTCTGCAGACGATCTGGAAACTGTAACCTGCCTTTTAGAAGACCAAGAAACAAGATTGTCACCCAAATAAACACAAAAGCCGGATGTAGATCGTCGAGTATCTGGACAACCCGCCCAGTCTGCATCAGAATAAACTGTCAAGCTTGTTGGAGAGGAAGAATTAAGGAGAAGACCATGATCAATAGTGTCTTTGAGATACCGAAGTATTCTCTTGACATGAGAATAATGAGGAACACGAGGATCATGCATATATAAGCACGCTTGTTGAACAGAATAAGATATATCAGGACGAGTGAGTGTGGCATATTGGAGAGCACCAGTGATACTGCGATATAGAGTAGGATCAGAAAAAGGTTCACCGTCGGCCGACAACTTGGTACCAACGTCGACCGGCGTACGACATGGTTGACAGTCAGTCATCCCTGCACGAGAGAGCAAGTCAAGAATGTACTGGCGTTGAGAGAGAAAGAGTGTAGATGAAGTGCGGGAGACAGTGATCCCAAGAAAGTGATGAAGAGGACCGAGATCAGTCATGGAAAATTCACGATTAAGAGAAGATATAATGTGTTGTAAAAAGGAATCAGAAGAGGCAGTGAGAATTATGTCATCAACATATAAGAGAAGATAGGCAGTATGGGAGGAGGAACGAAAAATGAAGAGAGATGAATCAGATTTAGACGCGGTAAAACCTATTGTGTGAATAAAGGTGGTGAAGCGATGAAACCAAGCACGAGGAGCTTGTTTAAGACCGTACAGAGATTTGTGAAGAAGACAAACAAAATCAGGAGAAGAGGAATTCTCAAAACCCGAAGGTTGTTGACAATAGACAGTTTCATTGAGAGTGCCATGGAGGAAGGCATTTTTAACATCTAACTGATGGATCGGCCAAGAGGAGGAGACAGCGAGACTGAGAACAACACGAATGGTACTAGGTTTTACAACTGGAGAAAAAGTCTCATCAAAATCAACACCGTGTTGCTGAGAAAACCCACGACAAACCCAACGAGCTTTATAACGAGCAAGAGTACCATCAGCATGAAATTTGTGACGGAAAACCCATTTGCCGGAAACAACATTGACACCGGGTGGTTTGGGAACGAGAGTCCAGGTGTTATTTTGCTGAAGAGCATGAAACTCATCACGCATAGCAGAGTGCCAAAGAGGATCGAGAAGAGCACGTTTATAAGATGTAGGAATAGGGGAGATAGTGGGAACGGCCGTGAGGTTAAGACGTCGTGTAGGGAGGTGAAAGCCACGCTTACCACGAGTGCACATGACATGATCATTGGCCGGAGGTATTATAGGAACGGCATTAGATGGAAGAGGCGGTGTGGAGGAAGAAGAGGAAGAAGGAGAAGCAACAATAGGGGAGATGGGCGTGGGAGGAGAGGAAGCTGCTGTCAAGGGAGGAGTGGGGGCGTGGAAGGCTGTGGTGAAGGAGAAGTGGGTGGTGCAGAAGGCTGCTGTGGAGGCATGGAAGACTGATGCGGTGGTGGTTGTTGCTCCGGGACAATAGAGGTAGGAGCTAGACGAGGGAGGAGAGGAGATGAAGACGAACAGAGGAAGGTTGGGTTGTGGATGATGTTTGTGTGGCAGCGTAGGGAAAGGTATATTCGTCAAAGACGACGTGACGGGAAATAATGACACGGCCGGATGAGGGATCAAAGCAGCGAGAGCCCTTATGATCATCGGAGAGACCAAGATAAATGCAGGGTAAAGAGCGAGGTTCTAGTTTATGAGAAGTGGTAGAAGTGATGTTGGGAAAACAGAGACAACCAAAAACGCGAAGGGAAAGATAGTCGGGATGGGAAAGAAAGAGGGATTGAAAGGGAGTGTAGAGAGGACATGTTTTGGTTGGTCTAATATTGAGAAGAAGTGTGGCAGTGCGTAATGCTTCAACCCAAAAACGGGGAGGAAGAGAAGCTTGAATAAGCAAGGTGCGAAGAATATCATTGATGGAACGAAGAGAGCGTTCTGCTTTGCCATTTTGAGGAGATGTATAGGGACAAGAAAAACGAAGAAGTATGCCGTGAGAAAGAAAGAAAGTGCGATTGCGAGTATTATCAAATTCTCGTCCATTGTCACATTGAATAAAGCGTATTGGAAGACCAAAGTGGGTTAGAACATATTGACGAAAATTGAGAAAAATTGGGTGTACATCGGACTTGGCTCGGAGAGGAAAGGTCCAAACATAATGGGAATAATCATCAAGAATTACAAGATAGTATTTGTAACCAGAAACACTAGGAATTGGAGAGGTCCATAGATCACAATGGAGCAATTCAAAAGGATAAGTACTAATAGTAGAGGATGTACCAAAAGGTAGTCTAACATGTTTGCCACATTGACAGGCATTACAAAGAGAGGAATCATGAGGGACACTAGAACTAGGGATACAAAATTCCTGTAACAATGATGATAGTGTAGCTTTATTAGGATGACCAAGCCGACGATGCCATAGATGAACTGATGCAAGCATGGCGCGAGGAGTGGAAGTGGGGGCGCCATGAAGAGGATAAAGATCGCCGGTGCTATTGTACCGAGCTAGAACCTCCCCCGTTGTCAGATCCTTCACAGATAAACCAAAGGGGTCAAAGGCCACAATAACTTGATTATCGATGGTAAACTGACGAACGGAGATAAGATTAGTAATTAAGGATGGGACTACAAGAATATTGCGTAAAAGAAAATTGTTAGAAGAATAGGGGATGTAAGAATCACCGGTGCAAGAGACAGGAATAGTAGAACCATCACCGATGGTAATGGAAGAAAAAGAAGAAGGGAAACAAGCTGACAAAAAATTCATAGTTGAAGACATATGCGTAGATGCACCAGAATCGAAAATCCAATCCGTACCTTCGTTGTTGAGGGTGAAATTGTTCATGGCGGCGATGAAAGCAGCCTGATCCCAGCTCGGCGATGTGGTCGTAGGAGAGGGAGCAGGCATGTTCATTGGTGCATGCTGCCCGTATGCGTACGGTGACGGAGCCGAAGGAGCACCGGGCGCATAGGGAACCAGGGCGTAGCCGGGCGGAAGCACGGGGGCGCCGGGCGTGGTCGGTGTAGTAGTGGCGGTGTAGACGTGAGCCGGCGGTCGGGGTCCGAGGAGACCAGGGGAGCCGGTGGCAGGACGATGGCCCGGGCTCCAGGCGCCCGTGTATGCTGGAGGAGCGCCGTAAGGAGACGGAGCAGACCAAGGCATGGGCCACGCCTGAACCAGCCCGGTCCAGGGATCTTGCTGCTGGTGCCATGCCGTTGGAGTAGATGCCGGTGTAGACGATGATGATGATGACGCCGAGGAGCTGGCGGAGAGAGGCTGGGGCGGACGGTAGACGGGATTCTTGCTGCGGTAGTTAGGGCTCGGGCGCCAGCCTGGAGGCGGCTGGACAGGGGCCGACGACGAAGTGGATGGAGCTGGCGCCGAAGACTTGGTGGTGGCATGAAACACTTGTGGACGAGTGGCCTTGCGAGCTTGATTCTGAGCCTCGAGCTGAAGGAGAGAGCGGACCTCGCCGAAGGACGGGTAGGGCCGCAACATGGGGATCAAGGCCACCTGTTTCTCGAACTGCTCACCAAGACCGACGAGAAGAGCGTTTATAAGAACGCGGTCGTCGACGTGATCACCAAGTTGCCGGAGTTCATCACCGATCGACTTGATCCGCTGGCAGAAGACGGTGACCGGGGAGTCTCCTTGGGTGATGGTGCGGAGCTCGGTGTGGAGAGCGTTGATGCGGGCGTCGGAGTTGTCTTGAAACAACTGTTGAAGGGCGGCCCAAAGATCGGCTGCAGTGGCATCGTCGTTGGAGACAAGATTGAAAAGCTCGGTGGAGATCCGAGTATAAATCCATTGGATGATCGTGAGATCGTCCTTTACCCAACGAGGATTGGCAGGCTGCGGCACAGAGGATGGATGAATATGGTGGCGTAGACCGCAGTGACCAAGGTGGATGTGGAAGAGATGGCGCCAATGGTAGTAATTGTGGGCAGCCAGGTCAAGCGAGATGGGTATGAACGGCGCAACGTCGACAATTGTATCTGCTAGAGAGATTGGTGGTGGCGGAAGGACATATTGGTGGTGGGTAAGGGAACTAGGGTTGAAGGAGGAAGAAGAGGCAGATGGCGATCTGGCGGCGTTGAACTCGGCCGCGGTAAAGAGAGGCCGCGCCGGAAGAGGTGGAGGGGCCGGCGGAGAGGCCATGTGGAGAAGATAACCTAGGCGACGGATACCATGAAGATTATTGAATTCTGAATATGTATTAGGGCCTCAAAGGGCTGTTTATATAAGATACAAAACTTGGGGGCCAAGAATAGTAGAGATAGATTACAATTTGAACTACCAAATATACAAACCGAATATATACTCTAATACATCCAACTCAGTAACGCCTCGCTCCTTGCCTTCTCTTATTTAAGATAAGACAAGAAATGATCTCTTAGCATAATTTGTCTCACCATATTTTAAGGAATTGCTAGTTATTAAAGATAAGGGCATGTACAATGGTTAATAAGATAGTCTTGTCTTAAGCTTTGCATGTAATTTAGAAATGACAAAAAAAATGTATACAATGGGTTATCTCTTAGCCTTATTTTCAATAACTAGTAATTCCTAAAAATGTGGTGAGACATATTATGCTAAGAGATATCTCGTCTTATTTTAAATAAGAGAAGACAAGCATTCTCTTAGGGCATGTACAATGGTGTTATCTTAGGAGTGCCACGTAGGATAAATGATGAGGTGGAAGAGAGAGAACTCATAAGAGAAGACTTGTCTTCTCTTATTTAAGATAAGACAAGAGATAATCTCTTAGCACAATATGTCTTACCACATTTTTAGGAATTGCTAGTTATTCAAGATAAGACTAAGAAATGACCCATTGTAGACATTTTTCTTTGTCATCTCTAAATTACATGCAAAACTTAAGATAAGACTATCTTATTAACCATTGTACATGCCCTTATGAGTTCTCTCTCCTCCACCTCATCATTTATCTTACGTGGCACTTCTGAGATAGCACCATTGTACATGCCCTAAGGCTAAGATATAACCCATTGTAGACATACTCTTTTGTCATCTCTAAATTACATGCAAGACTTGAGATAAAACTATCTTATCAACCATTGTACATGCCCTTATGGTTTCTGCCATTTACATATCCAAGTAACCAAACATCTAGAGTTGACGATTCTCTCTCGAGTAACAAACATCATTGTTTGCATAGGCTCCACCAGAGCCTGATTTTGCTTTACCATTCTATGATCTTTACCAACTGCAGGCAAATTGGCCCATAGACAAATTCCAATCATTTCATTGAAAACACATGGGGCAAAAAAAATGTTTCACTGCATCCAAGCCAAACTTGCTGTAGTGCCCATTCTTCTTGGCCTAGCGCCTTGTAATTGAACTTGTCGAAGACCTCGTTTGCCTTGTAGGTGCAGCCTGCTCGGCATCAGCGATGACGTCCAGGAAGGTGCGCAGCTTGCGCTTGAGCACCCTGTGCCGCTCGCTCCTCCATCACCTTGTACTTCTCCAGCAGGTAGCTGGATACCTTCTGCTTCACAATGGACAGCAGCGGTCCAACCACTATGGTGGCCACCAGCTCTGCCATCGGACTGCTCAGAGCTCGAAGAACCACACACAGGGCGGAGAAGATAATGGTGGTGTGAGCAAGCTAGATCCTTGGTGCTGAACCTGGAGAGGGAACACACGGGGAATCAGACCTGCACTTTAGAGTGGAGAATGGCGGGGATGCAGAGCTCAAGTCCAGCCATTTACTGCATGTTTGTGTGGATCAATTGGCTGTGACGAATATAAGAATAGAGGAAACAGATCATACCTGGTGTTGTCAACGGCAAGCGGGACCAAAATGACGGTGACATCCAAGACGATGAACCTCAACCTCAACACCAGCATTCTCCTTCAGAATAGTCAATGACCAAACTTCAGAGATCTGCCAGGTGAGCCAGAAAGATAGTTTACGAGAAGATAAAAAAGAAAATTTTCAGGTTGATACAAGAAGCAAATAAATCAAATATCTTTTTCGAGAAGATAAAGGATAACTGGATTCTCACTTTAGTAGAGAAAGAATATTTGGATTAAGGATAGTTGGATGAGAAGTGTGCTTAGAACAATTTCGTCAGTTTAAAAGGAAGCACATACATATAGACACAAAATCAGCAAATGTGCTATAAGAACACCAACAAATAAGTGATAACAATACTCAGACCAGCAAAGCCATATCTTGCAGAAATTAGGTGTGACATTCGGTAAAACAACAGGTTCACAAAGTCAGCCGAATCTATTGGTTTGCTGTCAGTCACCTTAACAGCGCATTTCTTTATTGGTCTACTTTTTTCCTGATGCAGTATAGTAACCAGAGTTTGTGTGTCACAAACTGAATCACCCAACACTGCCAAAAAGAATCACCTAATTGCTTCAAGTTACTAACACAAGTGATGCCCGACATTACTATTGAGTTGCTTAAATATCCAAGGCACTAGAGTTATGCAACTTAATTCCCTGAATTAGAAAATTTAGGCAACTTAAAATTGGTCGATAGACAGCCTAATTTGCAGGTTGCAGTAAACACCATCTAAGCTGGTTTGGAGCTCAACTTTATGAAACTTAATTGGAATCAGGACGCATCATAAGCATTAGTTCACATAAAAAATGGTACTGTCATGTTCCAGAGCACCTATTTAACAGAAACAAACCTGTGACATAGGAGGGCAGATGCCGAGTGGCCAACGGCAAGCAGCTTGAAGAGGGCGCTAGTCAAGGTCACTTGTACAGAGGAGTTGGCTGCTGGCAGATATAAGTGACCAAGAATGGTTAGAAACATAGAATGGAATGTCAATAAAAGCAACATTAATAATCTTCAGCAACTATCACAACACAAGTAGCATTAATAAGCCTCAAGCAACAATAACAAGTTACTAAAACATATTACAATTATTTGAGGTTGCAAGCTAACTACCAGGAGCAGAAATTCGTATAAGCGATATATATAGAGCCAGCTTACCTAGGGAGTAGAGGTTAGCAACTGGGAGGCCATGTAGGTTGCCTGGAGCTGCTGGTCCAGCATTTCCTCACCCTCCCGCGCCCATCGCGCCATCAGGATCTGCGGCGGCCTCCACCACGACTACGCTGCTATAGCTGAAGAGGAGGTGAGCTGCCGGTGATGATCCCTCGCAGGGAGCCGCGACTGGCTCAACTTGGGCCTGGGATAGCCTCGCACAATCGACACTAGTAGAAACCTTAGACCAAATCTCATATTTGCCGGCTGCTGCTGTTGGTTGGTAACTTCAGACATTTCACATTTTCTCCAGGAACCATTTATGAGCTAGCTAATTTCCCTCAACATATGTACACTTGCTTGCACGTACATTTGTCAATATTACATTTTGGTACATGCATGTGAGAAAATATTTTCCAAGCAAGTGTTTCTCAGAAGGGACTGCCACAACTAATAACTAGACCCTTATCCTTGACCCATCTCTGCTATTTTGGTACATGCATCTGAAGCGGTGTTGATGAACAATCAGACTATGATTGTTTCTGACTACCATATATAGCATCTAGCTCTAGCAATTCAATTTTGGTATTCATATAAATAAAAAGATCACCTTCCCCTTTTTTCATATTCCAGACTACTAGTAAGCTAACAGCAGGAACAGGACAAGCACAATCAATCAATTCTTTAATGTCAGCCAAGCTTCCAGTTTCCACACATACATACATGATAGGAATCTCAAGACTAAAGGGCACAAGAAGGAAATGAAATGAAGAGCATACCATGCTTGGCCCAGCCTCCAGAAAGCATCCAGCTTCTAGGCCAGCTTCATGGAACCCATCCTGGAAAAAGAAAAGGGATGGAACTTCCTGACTCTAAATTCAGGGCGCCAAGCTATCTGTAATATCTATTTTATCTAATGTGGCAGAATTGCAACTCGGGTCGAAATACGTGATCCAAAGTGTAATTTACTGAAAGGAACATGACTGATAGTACAGCATAATCCTCGAAAATAGGAAGAGCCAAGATGACAACAATGAGGCACACACAGCATTTCTATTTTCTACCTAAGACCCGGAGAAAAACATATTCATGCTAACATAGGAAAATAAGCGATAAACATATGCATTAGCACTCCACACAACTATAGTAAAGCTAGAGAAAAAAAACACCTCAGGAATTAAACATGGTTCTGAAATAGATATAATGAACTTTTCTCATGCCACTACTGCACTTCACCACATGTTTTGTGAATGAAATAAAATAGAACAAAAATGACTTACTTGGTCATGGATAACTGTGTCGAGCATCATATCATAATAAATAAACGAACAAGCCATGTTAAGTTTGCAACGTTAGGTTACAATCTTAGATCATCAATAGTTCAATATATATGAGCACAACAATAGGAGATGCACCCTTAAAAAAACAATTTCCATGCATGCATTTAACATTACTGAGTCAAAAGGAGTTTGCTTATGCAGACCTAAATTTAATCTTTACCACTTCCAAATAGACAGAACTTAGTTGAGAGCAAGAAAGTTTATACTTTATTACAGAAAAAAAACATTAAGCCAACCTTTCTACCATTTGACCATTGTAGATATATATACTGCATATGTCAGGCTAATAATAAATCTGAAGATTGGAGACCTGAGGTCTGGCTGGGTCAACCACAAGTAAGGACTTAGTATGCATCAGGCTAACACATTTGAACACCGTACCCATAATGCGTATAACATAGACCAAGCAGAAAACACAAGTGCGTCAGTTGCTTTACAACTTGTAAGATAAATTTCTCCAAAAACCTATCAAACTTGTAAGAGGTGCCATACATAATTATCATGATATTCAAAACATTTATTAATAACTATTTTTGCCCTAAGGCATCAGTACAAGCTTCGGTTGAGGGATAAATAAATAAGAATACAAATGCAGTGACTACTGAATTATGGAGAGAGCACCGAAGCTCCTTGAAACTACATAGACGATAAATAAGAGTACATATGCCATGAATGATTTACATGGACAGATGGACTCTAGATTTTACTGATGACGCAATGCATCTTATTTTTCAATTATTAATTAGGACCTGAAGTGAATCACAGCAGGCGAAGCCATGACCAACTCCTTAGTAATCTCCACCCTCAACATATCCTTCTGCTCACTGGTCCGTGGATACCGAGAAGGACAGACCTTGATACTGGGATCCAAGTCCCTGCAGCGCTTACAGACCTGCCAGTCATACAGAGATATCTCCTTCAGGTTCACTGCAATCTCCATGACATGCCTAACGTATCGCACAAAGTTGTCCTCAGGTTGGAAGCCGTAAACGGTGAGCTTAATCAGATTCTTGTGCTTAAAATGAACTGTAGATGGTTGGTACTCCACATTTACTTTCTCATAGTAACCAAGTTCCTTACGGACATCCTCGTCTGTCTCCATTTTGCACAAATGATCCCACACCGTGACGCATAGCTCCTTTAGGGAGCTTGCAGCTTCAAGAATGAACATGGTCCAAGCGATATCACATCCTTGCGGAAGATTGTCCAGATTCACAATCTGTAGCTTGCCAAGCACATGCACAAGCAGTCTGGGGCATTCAGGTAGAACCCAAATCTGGCACGGCACACAAGAAGCAAATTAATAACAATTGGGCAAACAAATTACATCACACCCTCAAGAGCTAGAAATGACTAACATAAGTTTGTAAGTACTATTATAAGCAATTAAAGGAATGAGACATACATAGGTGGTAGCTACTGAGTACCTTTTCACTTCTAAAATCCAGATGGAGGTCGCTTATCCAGGGTACATTAGCAAGGAGCTGACTTAACTGGAGATTACTAGTTGAGCTAACACCATCTTTTTCGAGGGTTAGCTTTGAAAGCTGCGGCACAGAACCAAAAATCAGGGGATCTTTGGTAAGACCAACCAAGATATTTGACACGTTGGAGTTTTGGTAGACAGCTGAGTTGGACTGCTTCAAATTCCCCATAGTCGATATGGAGCTCAACAAGTTGAGCATGTTCTACTTGAAGCACAGATTGGACCCCTGCGTCACAATAGGAGAGACGCAGTGATTCCAACCTCTTACAGGCGCTGAGGATGTTGGGGATGTCCAGTTCACCAAACCTCATATTGCGCAGCCACAGGCGCGTGAGACCAGCAAACACGGCAGGACAATCACCAAGCCAACTATTGAAGTGCTTGGCATAACAGAGGAGATGGTCTTCAGTGCATTTCAAACAAATCGTCTCCGTGAGGACCACAAACTCAGCAACATCAAGCTTTTGGGTTGCCATGGCATGGGCGACAACTTGGCTGATGGAGAGACATTCATCAGGCCTCAAACAGAACCTGACCCTCAGTTTGCGGATGGGGATCTCAGGATTCCTCGCACTCAGGACCTTCTCAATGATAGCAGCCACAACAGTGTTGTACTGAAAAATACGATTAGTGGTGTCGACCTTGGGCTTGATGTAACGCGCAAGGGAACCAATGTCTATATCAAGCAGCGAGAGCATGGGGGGAAGCTTGAGCATTCTCTTAGAGAGGATGCAGGTTCTCAAGGCATCTATCGTGCGAACCCTCTCCAGGATGTTGAGTAGAACGTGATCTGGCAGCTTGCTAAGCCTATCAACTTCGGCTTCATCCGAAGCTGCTTCATGGCAGCGAGCTTTGGCTTTCTGCATCGCATTAATCAAGGAAAGAAAATGAGCCTCATGGGCATGAACAAAGGAGGAGAAAACATGAAAAAAAAAGACACTTACATTATTGTTTTCCATCTCCGCAAAGTCCCTCATTGGCCAGGGATAGCCTCATTAGATGGATCAAAGAAGTCGAAACCTCCTGCAGCTAGTCCGCTAACAAGGGCAGCACAAGAATAGGAGAATCACATCCTAATGATTACTGACTATATCTCGTGACACAAACTTTGCTGTTAATAAATATAAAAATAAACAGCTCCTTTTCTTCTCTTTCGATTGCGCAAGGCCTGGTTGCTCCTCTGAGCAAGGTTGTCAGAATCATGATTCTGAATCGGATCGGAGCCCTAATGGTAGAGTCGCAAATCATAGAATCTTCACTACCAAAATCGTAGGCGTAGATTTTACTAGCCAGAGTCGTAGAATCATGTGAGTCAATATGAATCGTAAAGTCGTAGAATCGTACGATAAAATCGTGATTCTGACAACCTTGCCTCTGAGGCTGCCTTTTTTTATTCTATGGATTTACGGACGGATTTTCGGTTTCGATCGTGATTAGAGCATCTCCCTCAGGTCGAGGATTTGAATAAAAAGAGCTCCTTTTCGAGTCGAGTCCGCTTGGGATCTGAACCCCCAACCGAAATCGGCCCACGATTACACGAGGAATCCCGTGCCTGCCCAAAACGCAAAAAGGACATACCCCTGGACGGAGGAGGCAAGGACGCGGCGGGGAGTGGTTGTCGCCGGCGGCCGCAAGGGCGATGAGGAGAGCTGGCGGCGGCCTGCCCAAAGGCGCGGAGGGGATTGGGTCAACTAGGGTTTCTTTTCTCTTCTGGCGAGGCTGCTGTACTAAACTCAGGGTCTGTCTAAGATGATGTCATCCCTATTTGTGGCCCTATGGTTGACAACTTTTTTCCACCGATTCTATTTCTTTAATTGTCCAGCCAAGCTGCTGTTTTATTGCGCACGTACCAGGAGTCGAACTTCGAACTTACTACTGAGTATCTCCAGCCGCGCCTCCATCAGGCACTCCTCGTACATTTTTATCGCGTCGGCGTCAAAAATCGGCCCAGTCGCGACCTCAGGAACCCGTTTTTCACCGGTTAAGGCCGAAATTGGTGTCGGTGGATCCAGATCGAACCCGGCGCGCTGGGGCGCCCGAGGTCGCTGGGGCGAGTGGTTTTGGCATGAAAGCGAATGGGCACGTCGAGTCAGCGAGACGCCGCTTCGCCGTCCTCATCGTCTCGGTTCCCGCGAGAATCAATGCGAAGGCTGCCGCACTGCCACGCCGGCCAGCCTCCATTGATGCTTCTCACAGGCGGCACAGTGAACGCACCGCGACCCGTGTCCAGCCACGCGTCGCCCGGCATGCAGCCGCCCCGCTACGGCTATAAAAGGCGACCTCCCCGTCAATGGACGCCACAGCTCTCATTTTCCCCTCTCCGGCGTAGATAGCAACAGTCCTCTCTTCCCGCCGACGAGAAACATGGTCGAGAGGTACCCAGGCGACGGCACGAACGGCTTCGGCCGCCGCACCTCCAAGAACAGGAGGCGCGCCTGCTCTACGAGGCCGAGTACCCGGCGCCCCCGGACATGCGGGTGCCGGGGACGTGGCGGCTGAGCGCCGGCGGCGTACCGGTGCCACTGGTGCCCGAAGGAGCGGCGCGGCGTGCCGAGATCGCCCGCATCCGCTCTTCCCTGACGCAGGCGCAGAGGGACGAGCCGCGCTACGCCGCCGACAGCCACACCCTCTGGACCATGTACTTTCAGCGTCGCCTCGAGGAGCAGATCGCCGCCACCAACGGCGTCATCCCCCGCGGCTGCTTCAACGCCGATGGTCGACGCGAGTGGTGGGGCGTGCCAGGCCGCACCCTCGAGGTTGTCCTCGACCACATCAAGACCGGCAACGTGCCACTCCTCGAGTACCCGCAACGGCCGTCCTTCTCTCGCCGTCGTGGTAGCTCTTGGACACCGCGGCGGATGGAGCCGGGGTCGTCCTCGTCGTCGGGTTCTGGCTCATCGGCCGCGCCCCGCCCCGTCAAGCCCGAGCCGGAGGAGACGCCGCTCGGGCGCCGCACCCGCAGCGGTGCCCTCGTCATCAACGAGGGTGCCCGGCCCTCCCCGCCTGGTCTGGCTCCGGGGAGGCGCTCCCTCTGCCTGGTCCGGCCGAAGCCCGAGCCGGGGCTTTTCCCAATGAAGCCGGAGCACGTCGAGATGGCAGCCCTCGATGACGAGTCCGCTCTCAAGTGGGCGAAGGAGGACTACGTCCGTGAGCAGGTCCGTCGCCAGCGTCGGGCGTACGCGGAGCTCCAGGCCCGGCGCCGCGGGCATGAGTAGGGCGGTGTCATCGTCCTCGACAACGACGAGGAGGACGAGGCCAGGTCGTCCAGCGCGCCACCGCGCCTCGCCGACCCTGGCCAGGCTTGAAGCAGCGATGTCGCCGGCCCAAGCCAGCCGCGCGATGATGGCGACGACGATGACGACGATGGCGGTGACTACACCCGCTTCTACAGGCTTCTCGGCATGTAGACGGCGGCTGTTGGGGAACATAGTAATTTCAAAAAAAATCCTACGCACACGCAAGATCATGGTGATGCATAGCAATGAGAGGGAAGAGTATCATCCATGTACCCTCGTAGACCGTAAGCGGTAGCGTTATGAGAATGCGGTTGATGTAGTCGAATGTCTTCACGATCCGACCGATTCAAGTATTGAACGCACGGCACCTCCGAGTTCAGCACACGTTCAGCTCGATGACGTCCCACGGACTCCGATCCAGAAGAGCTTCACGGGAGAGTTCCGTCAGCACGACGGCGTGATGACGGTGATGATGTTGCTACCGACGCAGGGCTTCACCTAAGCACCGCTACGATATGATCGAGGTGGATTATGATGGAGGGGGCACCGCACACGGCTAAGGGATCAATGATCAACTTGTGTGTTCTAGGGTGCCCCCCTGCCCCCGTATATAAAGAAGCAAGGGGAGGAGGCCGGTCGGCCCTCCTAGGGCGCGTTAGGAGGAGGAGTCCTCCTCCTAGTAGGAGTAGGACTCCCCTTTCCTCGAAGGGGGAGGGGAGAAGGAAGGAGAAGGAGGAAAGGAGGAAAGGGGGCCCGGCCCCCTAGTCCAATTCGGTTTGGTCTAGGGGGGCCGCGCGCCCTGCCTCCTCTCTTCCACCACTTGGCCTATGAGGCCCAATACTTCTTCCCCGTATTCCTGTAACTCCCCGGTATTTCGAAAAATACCGGAATCACTCGGAACCTTTCCGATGTCCGAACATAGTCGTCCAATATATCGATCTCTACTCGACCATTTCGAGACTCCTCGTCATGTCCCCGATCTCATCCGGGACTCCGAACTACCTTCGGTACATCAAATCACATAAACTCATAATATCGATCATCACCAAACGTTAAGCGTGCGGACCCTACGGGTTCGAGAACTATGTAGACATGACCGAGACACGTCTCTGGTCAGTAACCAATAGCGGAACCTGGATGTTCATATTGGCTCCTACATATTCTACGAAGATCTTTATCGGTCAAACCGCATAACAACATACGTTTTTTTGACTATATACTGCGAGGCAACAACCTCACAGCCCTTTATTCAAATCAATAAAACAAAAGGTTCTCTGTACAACTAAGGAGAAAAGAAAGAAAATACAATACTTACAAAGAGAGCTATCATACTTACAAAGAGAGTTAGGGGAGAGAAGCTATCCAAGCTAACAGACTGTCCCTATATTTACATTTGATTCTGTGAGCTAATAATGAAAGGTCATGCACAAAATTCCTCCTCCAAGCTCTAAAACTAGGAGTCACATTTATAAAGATTTTGCCATTCCTCTGCATCCAAATGTTCCATGTTGCAGTAAAAACCACCTCAGAATAGAAAGGCCTATTGAAATCCTTCCTAGAAGCTGAAGCCATCATGAAAGTAGACTGGTTGGGTGCTGCTGGCCAGGAAATCCCAAGATAATTCCAAACTCTTTGACTAAAGTTGCAAGAGAAAAAAGGGTGGACTCTATCTTCATGAAAGGAAGACTGGCATAGAACACAAGTATCATCCTGGATATTCCAATGCCTTCTCTGCATCATGTCCCCTGTGTTAAGGCGATCCATCAATAAAAGCCAACCAAAAACCTTGATTTTGAGGGTACAGGAGCATTTCCAAATGTACTTGAAAATTGGGTCAATCCTCAAATGAGAGAAGGTGAACTCATAGTAGAGCTTAGATTGATACTCTCCAGATTTAGATGGCCGTTTCCAAACATCCTTCTCATCTGGATGCAAGCTGATGGGTTGTAACAAAGTCTGGAGCTGAGCTAGTTCCAGATATGCCTCCGGAGAGAAAGGTAGATGAAAACCTTCAACAGCCGACTGGTAAGAAAAGAAGTCCTTGACTGTTATCATATCATCAATGGCAAATGAATGAAGTCTAGGGAATCGATCCTTAAGAGCAATCATTCTATTGTCAATTTGCCAACGATCAAGCCAAAAAAACCACAATGTCTCCAGCATGCACGTGTGTTGTGGCAAGCAAACATAACTTTTCATACAACTTGAGCACATCACGCCACCAAAAGGAGCCACAAAGCTTAGTAACTTGTGGGGCTGATGAATGATAATAGGAATCCCAAATAAGTTGAACCCATGGGACATCTTTCTTATTGAAAAACTTGAACAGATGCTTGATCAGAAGAGCTTCATTTTGCACTCCCAAATGAGTGACTCCCAGCCCGCCATACTTCTTTGGCTTACAAACCAACTCCCATGTAGCTAGAGATTGTCTAGGAGTTTCAGTATTCCCCCTCCAAAGACACTGTCGTTCAATCCTTTCAATCTGCTTGAGGATACCTTGCAGTATAGATAAGGAGCAGAGAAAGTAAATGTGCATGGACGTGAGGGCTGACTGCAGGAGTTGAAGCCTACTGCCTTGGTTGAGGAGACAAGAGGTTGCAGATAATCTTCTCTCAATGCGATCAACAAGAGGCAGTAGATCGTAAATGGTCGGCCTAGAGGTGCCAATGGGTAAACCAAGATACGTGAAGGGCATTGATCCAACAGAGCATCCAAGTAAAGCAGCAATACGAATTCCTTCTTCCTCAGATATGTTCATTGGGATGAGGGAGGATTTACTGAAGTTGACCCGCAAACCCATGGATTCAGCAAACTTGTGTAACATATCCTTGAGAGCAATCAATTGGCTGTCAACCACAGGCAAAACTATCAGTGTGTCATCCGCATATTGAACAATCGGATAGTCATTAGACCTAGTTGGGATTGGTAGGCTGAGGATATTACGACTGCACATATCATTCACCACATATTGCAGAAGATCCACTGCAATGACAAAGAGAAGAGGCGATAAAGGATCGCCTTGACGAACACCACACTTGCACTAAAAATGTTGGCCAGGAACTCCATTTAACAAGACCGCAGAAGAACCAGATGAGAGAAGGTTAGTGACCCAACCATTCCAACGATCATCAAAGCCCTTATACTAAAGAAATCTAAGAATGGCATCATGTTCAATCGTGTCAAACGCTTTAGTGAAATCCAGCTTCAATAAAACAATGGGCCTCTTTGAAGCTTTGCATTGGTGTATATATTCAAAACACCATGCAAGGCAGTCTTGGATAGAGCGACACTTGAGGAAGCCATATTGGTTTTGGTGGATGCATTGGAGGATTACTTTCTGCAATCGATTCGCCAGGAGCTTGGTTAAGAACTTATGGCATGTATTGGTTAAAGAGATTGGCCGAAAGTCACCAACAGACTCAGGGTTTAACTTCTTAGAGATGAGGGTAATGAGGGAGGTGTTGAGACATTCCAAGCTGCATTTTCCCTCATAAAACTCTGCAACCAACTTCATAAAATCTGTCTTAAGAACACTCCAACATCTCTTCAGGAGAAGGCCTGTAAATCCATCCGGGCCAGGGGCACGGTCAATCGGTAAATGTTTAATTACCTCCTCCACTTCATCATCAGTGAATGGCCTGGATAAAGCTTCAAGTCCATCAACTCTATTCAGGAGGCTATTAAGGTCAAAGTTCATGCGAATACCCTTGGCTTGACCCATGCGATGCTTGAAATCAGACCAAAACATGGAAGCTAACTGATACGACCACCCATCATCTAAATACTGAGATCGTTCTTGTTTGGCCTAAAGTCGATGGTATACATGTTCCAAGGTGTGAGGATGCATTAGTAGGCACTACGTGCAAACATACCATAGTTGAATCAGGACATGAAGGAGCTCGCATGCGTATAAGTGGGTCCAGCAAAAAATTAATTAGAAGCCATCAAGTTACGTACTACGTGAACGTGCAAGAGTTTGTTTCAGACTCAGAAGGAATAAATCATGTTGATTTTTTTTTGGGAGACCCCGACCACCAGAACGACCAAGAGTTACATGCACTAAGAAGTTTCTCACGTGGAAGATCTTCTGTTTAAAGGAATCGGGATGGGGGCCACCAGCTGGAAAAACTAAATTAACCAACGCACAAGTAATAGAGTCCAACTTTACTTTGAGTAGGTCTTTTGGGTACATGCCGAGATGTAAAAGGCAATCTAGTTTAAATCAAGTAAGAGTCCAGTACTTTTGGAAAGCTTGCGTGCGTTTAATCTTTGTTAGATGGGTTGGCTATAGTAGTATAAATAGCCTTAGTACGGTCAATGTAAAAGTAGGTTATTTTTATATGAAATAGAGATGTGTTTTCGAGGGTAGAAACACGTATCAAGTTTTTGAGGTAACTTTAGAAAACCTCTTTGTTGCGATTTCTGCAAGGAAATTGTTTTGCGCGTGAGGTGCCATCGTACAGATTGTTTCTCTCATGCTGAGCCGCAAGGTTCAAATCCTCTACTTTGTGTACATCGCTTGCGCGGGCGAGAGGTTACTGCTACTGAAGGTGGAGTGTCGTGAAAGGTCGGGCCGCAACAACGGATCGGATCTCGCCATCGAGGTTCAGTCCATATCACTAACTGATGATGATCAGTCACGACCTCACCCGCAACATTTTTAATGGAGGTGATGGTATTCCTTCGGCATCGTTCTTTAGCCATGGCGTGGAAAAATTTCGTGTTTTCCTCGCCTACTTTGATAAATCTGATGGTACAACGCTGTTTCCAGTAGATAAATTGCAAACGAAGGATATCCTCAAGATGGAGCTTAACGATTTTACGAAAATTTATCTCCGGCCAAGTGAGCGCCCGGAGTTCCTCCAAACTATCAAAGTGCAGGATCACCTTGTTGCAATCAGCAATTAGGGCTTTAACCTTCGAAAGGCTTACGTGCCACCTCTTGAGAGCATAACGGAGGGCTTTAAACTTGGCCGAAATTGTACGAGCAGCAGAAGACCTCTAAACAGGCATGCTCCAAACTTCAGAAACACATTCATCAAAACCTGGGAGATTTACCCAATAGTTTTCAAAACAGAAGACTTTGGCTTTCGGAATAGAAGTGGCAACAGAAACCATACAAGGTACATGATCCGATGTTGTCCATGCAAGGGGCATGACCATAGTATTAGGGTGATCTGAGGTCCAAGATACCGTGGTGAAGAACCAATCAATCTGCTCAAGAAGAGGATTTGTTTGCATATTGGACCATGTATACTGTCTTCCTTTTATTGGTAATTCCACCAAACCCAGGTGCCCAATAATTTCGTTGAAGAGAAATATATCATTAACATTACCCCCAGGTAGATTACGGTTTTCCAAAGAACGCATGAAGTTAAAATCACCGAGAAGCAGCCATTTCTCATCAATTTGTATGTTGAGGTTATATAACCATTGAGCAAATTCATCTCGAGCAGGATTCTGACATGGACCATAAACTGACACTAAAGTCCAAACTTCAGAAGTGTGTGCAGATGTAAATTCCACAATGATGCCATAGGAATGAGTTTCAATTAATTTCCTAGAGAAGAAAGCCGAATTCCAAATAATCAGGAGACCACCAGAAGCCCCAGACGATGGCATATACACAAAATTATCAAAGCGTCGAGGACAAAATTTCCTAAGAAAATGCTGATCAATATGCATGCATTTAGTTTCTTGCAAACAAATGATAGAGCACCCACTTTCATCTATCTTCTGCTTAACTGCAAGTTGCCTCACTTCAGAGTTAAGACCGCGCGCATTCCAACACAATATCTTCCAGTCTCTAAAGATTGTCTGATTCATTACAAACTAAAGAGAAGAAAAGCAAAAGTAGATCACACAATGACCTACAACATCGACCGAACATCATCATAAAGTTCAACATCAGATAACAAAAGCAAAGATAAGTGGCGATTAAATGGGTTCCCCAGCGACCCATGTTGTGGCAGACTTCATTCATCGTCAGGATTCTTGGAAGGAGTGGCTTCAGAAGGATCAGCTACAAGCTTCTCCGCCGTGATCTTCTCAGGGGCAATCCGCAGACGTGCGCCAATGCGTTGAAGGTCAGGAATTGCAGTTGAAGGAGGCACAACTGGCTCATCAGGAGCGGGCGCAGACTGGACAGGCCGGGCACTGGTTTTGCGCTTCTTAGTGCGCTTGACAGACTGTGGGCTGATTGGGGGCACCTGACGGAAACCATTACGCAAGGTGCAAAGTCAGGCACTACGACGGACCTGGGAATCCAGAAGAATCGGCCCAACAAAAGTAGATTTATGAGATCTCTTATTGCTGATAACAAGCATAGCGGAGAACTGAAACTTCTCCGAGACAGGTTCAGACAGTTCAGATGGCTCATCGAAGTAGAGTGCACGAGCAACTGGGCGCTTGACTGGTGATAGCTGACAGAAAACCTCAAAAGCAGATGGAGGAGGCAACAAACTAAGATCCAAACTTCCAATAGAGAGGCTATGAATCGACAATTGCTTGATCAAGTTAAACAGAGGCATCTGCAAAGGTCACGGGATGACTGTCGAATCAAATTGCTGCATGTACTTACAAAAAGTACGAGTCCACTACATCTGTGGGGGCAGAATTGGGCCAAAAACCGTTAGAACCTGACCAATATGGAGAACCTGCTGAGCTGGAAGTTGAGCTTCAGGATGAAGGGGCACAATACTAGCATTGTGTACAACAGCAGGGCCATTGTCATTATTAACTGAATCATCCGAAACTTGCAGCACTATGGACTCTTGAGACTGAACTTCGACAGGTTCCTCAGGTGCTGCAGCATTGTCAGGGACGGCATCATGTTGCACATTGTCATTGTCAACAACAGGAGGAGGCACATCATTCCATCCTAGTTTAGGAAACTCCGGCATTACCCAGTTGTGATTGTTGAAGTGCATTTGGCCAGGGAGGGGATGTGGATTTCCATCGAACGACATTGGATCTTCATCTGCAGGCAACACATCCGCAAAATCCACAGACAGAACATAAACTGGAGCAGACCATGAAACCCTAGTACCACCAAAATCTCCAAACTCCCGATAAACCACACCTCGAGGCACCATAGAAGGGGCAGGGAAGGACACATATGCCAGAGTCCGCACCAATAGAGGATCGGCCTGATGCCAATAGTGAAAACAGCCAAAGGTGCTAATCACATCCGCAATATATTGCGGCCGATGATAATCCAGAGGAATTCCCAAGAGCATCACCCAACCACGATGAAAACCCTGAACAACTCTGTAGTTGGTCCCCTCATCATGCGGAATAAATGAACAAAGCGATCGTTGCCTAAATCAAAGGGTGGATGATCCACCATAACTTGCCTAGAGATTGCACTACGGAATCGGAACAATCCAACTCCCTGAATCCATGGCTGAACATCAAGAACGTCTCTCTCCAGCCGATTAACAACAAAGTCACTAACCATGTTACGGTAGAGTTGAATCTCCTCAGGCAGCGGCACTGGCTCGACGATGCCAATCGCATACTCCTCATGTCTTCTGTCTGGCGCAACAGCTGGAGCAAAAAAGGTGCGAGGGAGACGGAGCGGCCCTCCATCGATGATCTCGAAGCCCGGCGGCACGTACTGTAGAGGATCCAGCTCAAAGTTGGCCATCTCCGGCGAAGGTGCTGATGGCGTGCCCGACAATGATGGAGGTGTTGTGATTGGAGGTGGCGGCGTATCTAGTCGCGGGGCGGATGGTGGAGCTGGGGGAGATGGTGGTAATGGTGGTGGCGGAGGCGGAGCTGGAGGGGATGGAGGTAATGGGGGTGGCGGAGGTGGAGGCGAAGTAGGCTTTGATGACGAAGCTAGATGTAACTCGTCGATGGGACGTATCAATGGGCAGGCTGCAGCGGTAGGGTGGAGGGAACTCGAGGCGTCAAGCCGTAAAACCGGTGGTGGGCTGTCAGATGGACTCTCAATGACGCGCGGGACCCACCTAAAACCTCCTGCCGGTGCAGATCCTGTGCAAGATTTTGCCCTGTGGCCTGGCCGAAAACAACGACGACAGCATGTTTGATTGGTGCAACTGGAGGTGATATGTGCCATAGAAAAGCAGTTGTGGCATTTCCAGACATTAAACGCCATTTCATCAACCATAGAAGAAAATCCATCCAAATCCTTAACAGACTGGCCCAAAATCCGGGTGGGCGATAAGTTACGATTCTGATTGACTTGCCATGCACTGGGAGATTCGGCATTGACTGGGTTCAGAGAGCTTACGCATGTCTCAGAAGGTGGGCTGCTGGGCTGGGCAGGAACGGCCCTAGATGACACAATGGGCCCATCAATTGCTGGTAAGTCAGGAAGGTGGTGATTTGAAAAAATCCCAGACCCGCCCAACAGATGCTCCGAAGATTGAGGAACCAGTTCAGGCGAGATTGACGCCGATCGAGTGGGTGGCAGAGGAACTGTACCAAAACAGATCGGTGGGGTGGCCACTGTCCACCGGAGTTCCGGTGCTGGAGGAGAATGAATAATGACACACTCACGTTGATTAAGAACATAACCCGCATCCTGGACAGTGTCAATGCATGTTTGTGTGGCAGGGTATTGATAACCCTTTGCAGGCAGGATAGTTTTGAAAAGTAGCAAATGAAAGTTTCTTCCTGCAACTAGGGCCAGACTTCAAAGAAGATTTAACAGGGGGTTTATGCATGGCCATCATACCCATTGTAGCGCGACGTTTGGTAGGACTAACAAAAATCCATTCAACATCACACTCTTTTCTCCAAATCAAGACCTCACGTCTCCAATTTGGACCACCATGGCCCCAAAGGTGGAAGAAACACTTAAAATGCTCACAAGCGAAAGACGGAAGAGCAAGAACATGGAAACCAACTTTTTTGCATGAAACATGAAAGGAGAATACCTTGTCACGTATAATGGAAACCATGAACTCGATCGCCAATCCACCAATAGCGGCCTCAAGAGCTGCTGCAACCGAATCCTCTGAAAGGCGGAAATCATGCCTACTAAATGAGACCACCATGATGAAAGAATCCGTGCCATCCGAAGGATGAACCGAGACGCCACAAGATCTATAGATCTCATTTGCAAAAACCAGCCCCTTGGAGAAATCCAAGCCAAGGGTAGAACCAGAACCCTGATCCATCGAAGATGGTGATCCTCATAGAGAGGAGGAGACGCTGGAGAGGATGAGTGGATTGGTTTGGGAGTTTAGTGGCTAGAGAGGGAGATCACCGGAGAGCCTATCGGCGTGGGTGGAGGTGGGGTGGGAGCCATTTTTCTTCCATACATGAAGGTCCTTATTTGTGACGCCCCGAGACCGATGCGCCAGGTGTCTTCCAGTTATTCGCCGTCGTTGCCATGTCATTTTCTTGCGTGTTGCATGTTGTCATGTCATCATGTGCGTTGCATCATCATGTTTTCAAAACCTGCATCCGTCCGGGTTTCCCCCAGTTCTTTCCGTTGTCCGTTCTGAGCCCAGACACACTTGCACGCGCCCGCGGCATGTCCGAAATATTATTTTATAAGTGGCCGGAAAATGTTCTCGGAGTGGGTTGAAAGTTGGCGTGTGGTCTTATTATAGTGTAGATAGACCGCCTGTCAAGTTTCATCGCATTCGGAGTTCGTTTGATAGCCCAACCGTTAAACTATAGCGGCATTATAGCCGGTCTAACGTCGGACGTTTTCGGTCTCCGGAAACAGTCGCCGGGGCTCCCTCTCTTCTCTTCTCTAAGCTCAAGACCATCTACACAGCTCACTACTCACCGCCAGGCCCTACCTAACCTCTCTCGTCAGCCCGCGACCCTCCTCGCGCACGCGCCCGAAAGCTGTCCCGGACCCGACTCGGACTGTCGCTACCGTTGTCTCCGGATCACCCCCGAACATCTACAAAACGTCTCCGTTTCTTTATTTGGACTCCCCAACCTTTTTATCTCGACCATCCGATCTAAATCGGAGGGTCCAAATAGCCCTTTATCTCATTGCTATATATATTTAGGCCAACCCTAACATTCCTCCCCGCCGCCGCCATCTTCCCCTTGTTTTCAGCGCCACCAAATCAACTCTGCAGCCGCCACAGCTCCTCCCGATCCAAAATCCATCCCCACCAATCCTGCCCGAGCACCTCTCCACCAACCCTCGTCGGCCATCGGAGCCCTCGCCGTCCGCGACCGACCCGCAGTCACCAGGAACCGCCCATTCCTCCTTCTCCCTTCGTTTTTCCCTGGATCTCTCGCTCCCTCTCGCTGTTTTTCCTCGCAGGAGCCGCCATGGGGAACCACAAGCAGCTCCGCCCAAGAACTCCTCCTTCCGCGCTGTCGTTTGCCCAGATCCGGCGCCAACCGACCGGATCCACCCGCCTTCGCCGTTCTTGGCGCTGCCAGCACCCCAAGTTCCCGTCCACGCTGCCGTTCTCCGGCCATGGAGCCTCGGCCTCCTCTGCTAACCGCGACGCCCAAGGCCCCATCCTCGCCCCCTCCAGCGACCTCGACTCCGAGCCAAGCTCCGCGCCGTGCCAAGCTGTTGTCTCATGCCTCGTCGTCAAGTGCCCACTGCTGCATCCTCTCCATCCTGCTCATCCCGCGCCTCCTCTGCATTGAGCCGAGCCGCTCCAACGCCCGCTGCGACGACTGGTTTGCTGCCGCTCCAGGCCGCCGCACCTGTAATCCGCCGCCGTCGCCAAGTCCCTCGCCTCGCCGCCCCTATGCCCCGCTCGCCGAAGTTCGACTCCCAGCCGCCGCGCCCCTGGTTCCTCTGCGCCGAAGACGAGCTAGCGGGGCCCGCATTGACTCCCTCCGTTTTGACCGAGCGGCCTCGCTACTCGCCTGGGCCGGCCTCCTCTCCAGCCGCGGCCCAACAGCCTCCAAGCCCAAATCCGGCCTACCTCACCACCATCCGGCCCAAGACCCGCTGTGAGACCCCCCAGCCCCTCCCGTGCACTGATGGGCCAACCAGATCCGGCCCGTATCGTGTTTTTTACATAGAACGTTTTTCCTTTTTTTCAGAGAACGTTGTTTTGCAGATAGGTCCCTAAACTTCATGCATATAATAACTTAATAACCGTGCATCGGATTAAAACAATTTATATATGAAACTTGCTTAGAATTTTGTCTAGTTTCATAATATGTCATTTTCATCCATGTTTAAAATGTTTAAAATGCTGTTTGTGTAATTTTTGCTTAATGCCATGCTAAAATGCTTTAATTCATAACAAATTAACCGTAGCTCCAAACTTAACAAACTTTATATGTAAATGGGGTAGAAAAATGCCTAGTTTAACATGGTGGCATCTCCTTGCATGTTTAACAACTATAAAATATGGTTTAGGGCAGAACAGTACCAAACCTAATATATGCACATGAGGATTTTCCGGACTTGTTGTTTTGTTGTTCCGGCCTCATTTAAACTTGCCTAGATAGATAGTTTCTTTATGCTTCACCTCTTTCCATGCTTAACAACATTTAATATTGTTGGTTACATAAACGAGATCAAACTAAATAACCTGAATCTGGTGTTTCGTCAATATGCAACGGAGTTACATATTGATCTCCACTTAATTTGTAGTGTTGTTTGTGCACTTTGCTTTGCCATGCACATTTAAACCGGACATGCATCATACTTGATTATGCATCATGCCATGTTATGTGATGGTTGTTTACTATGTTGTTTGCTCCTTTCCGGTGTTGCTTCTTTGGGTTGGTTCCGACAACGTTGCGTTTGTGAGGATTCGTTCGACTACGTCCGTTTGTCTTCTTCATGGACTCGTTGTTCTTCCTTCCGTGATCTCAGGCAAGATGACCATACCCTTGAAATCACTTCTATCTTTGCTTGCTAGTTGCTCGCTCTTTTGCTATGCCTATGCCGCGATACCTACCACTTGCTTATCATGCATCCCATATTTGTTAAGCCAAGCCTCTAACCCACCTTGTCCTAGCAAACCGTTGTTTGGCTATGTTACCGCTTTGCTCAACCCCTCTTATAGCGTTGTTAGTTGCAGGTGAAGATTGGAGTTTGTTCCTTGTTGGAACATGGATATTTTGTTGGGATATCACAATATCTCTTATTTAATTAATGCATCTATATACTTGGTAAAGGGTGGAAGGCTCGGCCTTATGCCTGGTGTTTTGTTCCACTCTTGCCGCCCTAGTTTCCGTCATATCAGTGTTATGTTCCCGGATTTTGCGTTCCTTACACGGTAGGGTTATAATGGGAACCCCTTGACAGTTTGCCTTGAATAAAACTCCTCCAGCAAGGCCCAACATTGGTTTTACCATTCGCCACCTAGCCCTTTTCCCTTGGGAGTCGCGCATCCCGAGGGTCATCTTTATTTTAAAGCCCCGGGCCAGTGCTTGTCTAAGTGTTGGTCCAAACTGAGCGATGTCCGGAGCTACCGGGGGAAACTCTGGGCTGGCCCACCCGATGTCTGGCTCATCCGGTGTGCCCTGAGAACGAGATATCTGCAGCTCCTATCGGGATTTGTCGGCACATCTGGGTGGCTTTGCTGGACTTGTTTTACCATTGTCGAGGATGTCTTGTAACCGGGAAGCCGAGTCTGATCGGATTATCTTGGGAGAAGGAATATCCTTCGTTGCCCGTGAGAGCTTGTGATGGGCTAAGTTGGGACACCCCTGCAGGGATTTGAACTTTCGAAAGCCATGCCCGCGGTTATGGGCAGATGGGAATTTGTTAATGTCCGGTTGTAGAAAACCTGAAGTTGATCTTAATTAAAATACATCAACCGCGTGTGTAACCGTGATGGTCTCTTCTCGGCAGAGTCCGGGAAGTGAACACGGTGTTAGAGTTATGTTTGGCATAGGTTGTTCTAGGATCACTTCTTGATCATAGTTTCTCGACCGTGCTTTGCCTTCTCTTCTTGCTCTCATTTGCGTATGTTAGCCACCATATATGCTAGTTGCTTGCTGCAGCTCCACCTCATACCTTTTACCCTACCTATAAGCTTAAATAGTCTTGATCGCGAGGGTGTGAGATTGCTGAGTCCCCGTGACTCACAGATACTTCCAAAACCAGTTTGCAGGTGCCGATGAAACCGTACAGTTGACGCAACCGAGCTCAAGGAGGAGCTCGATGAAGATCGTGTTCGTTATGTTGTTCCATTTTTCAGTTGATCAGTAGTGGAGCCCAGTTGGGACGATCGGGGATCTGTGTAGCATTTGGGGTAGTCTTCTTTTATTTTGGGTTCCGTAGTCGGACCTTGTGTGTATCTGGATGATGTAATGCTTTATTCATGTAATTGTGTGAAGTGGCAATTGTAAGCCAACTATGTTTCTCTTTCCCTTATGTATTACATGGGTTGTGTGAAGATTACCTCACTTGCGACATTGCTTTCAATGCGGTTATGCCTCTAAGTCGTGCTTTGACACGTGGGAGATATAGCTGCATCGAGGGCATTACATTATTGTTGGGGAACGTAGTAATTTCAAAAAAAATCCTACGCACACGCAAGATCATGGTGATGCATAGCAACGAGAGGGGAGAGTGTTGTCTACGTACCCTCGTACACTGAAAGCGGAAGCGTTAGCACAACGCGGTTGATGTAGTCGTACGTCTTCACGATCCGACCGATCAAGTACCGAACGTGCGACACCTCCGAGTTCAGCACACGTTCAGCCCGATGACGTCCCTCGAACTCCGGTCCAGCCAAGTGTTGAGGGAGAGTTTCGTCAGCACGACGGCATGGTGACGATGTTGATGTTCTACCGACGCAGGGCTTCGCCTAAGCACCACTACAGTATTATCGAGGTGGACTATGGTGGAGGGGGCACCGCACACGGCTAAGAGATCAATGATCAATTGTTGTGTCTATGGGGTGCCCCTGCCCCCGTATATAAAGGAGCAAGGGGGGGTGCGGCCAGCCATAGGAGGAGGCGCGCCAGAGGAGTCCTACTCCCATCGGGAGTAGGACTCCCCTCCTTTTTCCTAGTTGGATTAGGACTTGGGGGGAAGGAGGAGAGAGGGGAAAGGAAAGGGGGGGCGCCCCCCTCCTTGTCCAATTCGGACTTGGGGGGGGAGAGGGGCGCACGGCTGCCCCTTGGCCGCCTCTCCTCTTCCTCCACTTGGGCCCATAAGGCCCAATAGCCTCCGGGGGGTTCCGGTAACCCCTCCGGTACTCCGGTAAAATCACTATTTCACCCGGAACACTTCCGATATCCAAACATAGGCTTCCAATATATCAATCTTCATGTCTCGACCATTTCGAGACTCCTCGTCATGTCCGTGATCATATCCGGGACTCCGAACAACCTTCGGAACATCAAAATACATAAACTCATAATAAAACTATCATCGTAACGTTAAGCGTGCGGACCCTACGGGTTCGAGAACTATGTAGACATGACCGAGACATGTCTCCGGTCAATAACCAACAGCGGAACCTGGATGCTCATATTGTCTCCTACATATGCTATGAAGATCTTTATCGGTCAGACCGCAACTGAAGGAAATATGCCCTAGAGGCAATAATAAAGTTATTATTTATTTCCTTATATCATGATAAATGTTTATTATTCATGCTAGAATTGTATTAACCGGAAACATAATACATGTGTGAATACATAGACAAACTTAGTGTCACTAGTATGCCTCTACTTGACTAGCTCGTTAATCAAAGATGGTTATGTTTCCTAACCATGAACAAAGTGTTGTTATTTGATTAACGAGGTCACATCATTAGTTGAATGATCTGATTGACATGACCCATTCCATTAGCTTAGCACCCGATCGTTTAGTATGTTGCTATTGCTTTCTTCATGACTTATACATGTTCCTATAACTATGAGATTATGCAACTCCCGTTTACCGGAGGAACACTTTGGGTACTACCAAACGTCACAACGTAACTGGGTGATTATAAAGGAGTACTACAGGTGTCTCCAAAGGTACATGTTGGGTTGGCGTATTTCGAGATTAGGTTTTGTCACTCCGATTGTCGGAGAGGTATCTCTGGGCCCTCTCGGTAATACACATCACATAAGCCTTGCAAGCATTGTAACTAAGATGTTAGTTGTGAGATGATGTATTACGGAACGAGTAAAGAGACTTGCCGGTAACGAGATTGAACTAGGTATTGGATACCGACGATCGAATCTCGGCAAAGTAACATTCCGGTGACAAAGGGAACAACGTATGTTGTTATGCGGTCTGACCGATAAAGATCTTCGTAGAATATGTAGGAGCCAATATGGGCATCCAGGTCCCGCTATTGGTTATTGACCGGAGACGTGTCTCGGTCATGTCTACATTGTTCTCGAACCCGTAGGGTCCGCACGCTTAAGGTTACGATGACAGTTATATTATGAGTTTATGCATTTTGATGTACCGAAGGTTGTTCGGAGTCCCGGATGTGATCACGGACATGACGAGGAGTCTCAAAATGGTCGAGACATAAAGATTGATATATTGGAAGCCTATGTTTGGATATCGGAAGTGTTCCGGGTGAAATCAGGATTTTACCGGAGTACCGGGAGGTTACCGGAACCCCCCGGGAGCTATATGGGCCTTAGTGGGCTTTAGTGGAAAGGAGAAAGGGGCAGCCCAAGGTGGCTGTGCGCCTCCCCCCTTCCCCTAGTCCTATTAGGACTAGGAGAGGTGGCCGGCCCCCTCTCTCTCTTTCCCCCCTCAAGGAGTCCTATTCCAACTAGGATTGGGGGGGGGGAATCCTACTCCCAGAGGGAGTAGGACTCTCCTGGCGCGCCTCCTGTGGCCGGCCAGCCTCCCCCCTCTAATCTTTATATACTGAGGCAGAGGCACCCCAGAAACACACAAGTTGATCCACGTGATCTATTCCTTAGCCGTGTGCGGTGCCCCCAGCCACCATAGTCCTCGATAATACTGTAGCGGAGTTTAGGCGAAGCCCTGCTGCTGTAGTACATCAAGATCGTCACCACGCCGTCGTGCTGACGGAACTCTTCCCCGACACTTTGCTGGATCAGAGTCCGGGGATCGTCATCGAGCTGAACGTGTGCTCGAACTCGGAGGTGCCGTAGTTTCGGTGCTTGATCGGTTGGATCGTGAAGACGTACGACTACTTCCTCTACGTTGCGTCAACGCTTCCGCAGTCGGTCTGCGTGGGTACGTAGACAACACTCTCCCCTCTCGTTGCTATGCATCACATGATCTTGCGTGTGCGTAGGAATTTTTTTGAAATTACTACGAAACCCAACAGTGGCATCCGAGCCTAGGTTATTTATGTTGATGTTATATGCACGAGTAGAACACAAGTGAGTTGTGGGCGATATAAGTCATACTGCCTACCAGCATGTCATACTTTGGTTCGGCGGCATTGTTGGACGAGACGACCCGGACCAACATTACGCGTACGCTTACGCGAGACCGGTTCCCCCGACGTGCTTTGCTCACAGGTGGCTTGCGGGCGACTGTCTCTCCAACTTTAGTTGAACCAAGTATGGCTACGCCCGGTCCTTGCGAAGGTTAAAACGGAGTCTATTTGACAAACTATCGTTGTGGTTTTGATGCGTAGGTGAGATTGGTTCTTGCTTAAGCCCGTAGCAGCCACGTAAAACTTGCAACAACAAAGTAGAGGACGTCTAACTTGTTTTTGCAGGGCATGTTGTGATGTGATATGGTCAAGACATGATGCTGAATTTTATTGTATGAGATGATCATGTTTTGTAACCGAGTTATCGGCAACTGGCAGGAGCCTTATGGTTGTCGTTTTATTGTATGCAATGCAATCGCGATGTAATGCTTTACTTTATTACTATAACGGTAGTGATAGTCGTGGAAGCATAAGATTGGCGAGACGACAACGATGCTACGATGGAGATCAAGGTGTCGCGCCGGTGACGATGGTGATCATGACGGTGCTTCGAAGATGGAGATCACAAGCACAAGATGATGATGGCCATATCATATCACTTATATTGATTGCATGTGATGTTTATCTTTTTATGCATCTTATCTTGCTTTGATTGACGGTAGCATTATAAGATGATCTCTCACTAAATTATCAAGAAGTGTTCTCCCTGAGTATGCACCGTTGCCAAAGTTCGTCGTGCCCAGACACCACGTGATGATCGGGTGTGATAAGCTCTACGTCCATCTACAACGGGTGCAAGCCAGTTTTGCACACGCAGAATACTCAGGTTAAACTTGACGAGCCTAGCATATGCAGATATGGCCTCGGAACACGGAGACCGAAAGGTCGAGCGTGAATCATATAGTAGATATGATCAACAAACGATGTTCACCATTGAAAACTACTCCATCTCACGTGATGATCGGTTATGGTTTAGTTGATTTGGATCACGTAATCACTTAGAAGATTAGAGGGATGTCTATCTAAGTGGGAGTTCTTAAGTAATATGATTAATTGAACTTAAATTTATCATGAACTTAGTCCCTGATAGTATCTTGCTTGTTTATGTTGATTGTAGATAGATGGCTCGTGCTGTTGTTCCGTTGAATTTTAATGCGTTCCTTGAGAAAGCAAAGTTGAAAGATGATGGTAGCAATTACACGGACTGGGTCCGTAACTTGAGGATTATCCTCATTGCTGCACAGAAGAATTACGTCCTGGAAGCACCGCTGGGTGCCAGGCCTGCTGCTGGAGCAACACCAGATGTTATGAACGTCTGGCAGAGCAAAGCTGATGACTAACTCGATAGTTCAGTGTGCCATGCTTTACGGCTTAGAATCGGGACTTCAACGACGTTTTGAACGTCATGGAGCATATGAGATGTTCCAGGAGTTGAAGTTAATATTTCAAGCAAATGCCCGGATTGAGAGATATGAAGTCTCCAATAAGTTCTATAGCTGCAAGATGGAGGAGAACAGTTCTGTCAGTGAGCATATACTCAAAATGTCTGGGTATAATAATCACTTGATTCAATTGGGAGTTAATCTTCCAGATGATTGCGTCATTGACAGAATTCTCCAATCACTGCCACCAAGCTACAAGAGCTTCGTGATGAACTATAATATGCAAGGGATGAACAAGACTATTCCCGAGCTCTTCGCAATGCTGAAAGCTGCGGAGGAGCATCAAGTGTTGATGGTCAACAAGACCACTAGTTTCAAGAAAAAGGGCAAAGGGAAGAAGAAGGGGAACTTCAAAAAGAACGGCAAGCAAGTTGCTACTCAAGAGAAGAAACCCAAACCTGGACCTAAGCCTGAAACTGAGTGCTTCTATTGCAAGCAGACTGGTCACTGGAAGCGGAACTGCCCCAAGTATTTGGCGGATAAGAAGGATGGCAAGGTGAACAAAGGTATATGTGATATACATGTTATTGATGTGTACCTTACTAATGCTCGCAGTAGCACCTGGGTATTTGATACTGGTTCTGTTGCTAATATTTGCAACTCGAAACAGGACTCGGATTAAGCGAAGATTGGTTAAGGACGAGGTGACGATGCGCGTGGGAAACGGTTCCAAAGTCGATGTGATCGCAGTCGGCACGCTACCTCTACATCTACCTTCGGGATTAATATTAGACCTAAATAATTGTTATTTGGTGCCAGCGTTAAGCATGAACATTATATCTGGATCTTGTTTGATGCGAGACGGTTATTCATTTAAATCAGAGAATAATGGTTGTTCTATTTATATGAGTAATATCTTTTATGGTCATGCACCCTTGAAGAGTGGTCTATTCTTGTTGAATCTCGATAGTAGTAACACACATATTCATAATGTTGAAGCCAAAAGATGCAGAGTTGATAATGATAGTGCAACTTATTTGTGGCACTGCCGTTTAGGTCATATCGGTGTAAAGCGCATGAAGAAACTCCATACTGATGGACTTTTGGAACCACTTGATTATGAATCACTTGGTACTTGCGAACCGTGCCTCATGGGCAAGATGACCAAAAACGCCGTTCTCCGGTACTATGGAGAGAGCAACAGATTTGTTGGAAATCATACATACAGATGTATGTGGTCCGATGAATATTGAGGCTCGTGGCGGATATCGTTATTTTCTCACCTTCATAGATGATTAAGCAGATATGGGTATATCTACTTAATGAAACATAAGTCTGAAACATTTGAAAAGTTCAAAGAATTTCAGAGTGAAGTTGAAAATCATCGTAACAAGAAAATAAAGTTTCTACGATCTGATCATGGAGGAGAATATTTGAGTTACGAGTTTGGTGTACATTTGGAAAAATTGTGGAATAGTTTCGCAACTCACGCCACCCGGAACACCACAGCGTAATGGTGTGTCCGAACGTCATAATCGTACTTTACTAGATATGGTGCGATCTATGATGTCTCTTACTGATTTACCGCTATCGTTTTGGGGGTACGCTCTAGAGACGGCCGCATTCACGTTAAATAGGGCACCATCAAAATCCGTTGAGACGACGCCTTATGAACTGTGGTTTAGCAAGAAACCAAAGTTGTCGTTTCTGAAAGTTTGGGGCTGCGATGCTTATGTAAAAAAAGCTTCAACTTGATAAGCTCGAACCTAAATCGGAGAAATGTGTCTTCATAGGATATCCAAAGGAGACTATTGGATACACCTTCTATCACAGATCCAAAGGCAAGACTTTTGTTGCTAAATTCAGAAACTTTCTGGAGAAGGAGTTTCTCTCGAAAGAAGTGAGTGGGAGGAAAGTAGAACTTGATGAGGTAACTGTACCTAATCCCTTATTGGAAAGTAGTACATCACAGAAAACTGTTTCTGTGACACCTACACCAGTTAGTGAGGAAGCTAATGATGATGATCATGAAACTTCAGAACAAGATACTACTGAACCTCGTAGATCAACCAGAGTAAGATCCGCGCCAGAGTGGTACGGTAATCCCGTTCTAGAAGTCATGCTACTAGATCATGATGAACCTACGAACTATGAAGAAGCGATGGTGAGCCCAGATTCCGCAAAGTGGCTTGAAGCCATGAAATCTGAGATGGGATCCATGTATGAGAACAAAGTATGGACTTTGGTTGACTTGCCCGATGATCGGCAAGCAATTGAGAATAAATGGATCTTCAAGAAGAAGACTGACGCTGACGGTAATATTACTGTCTACAAAGCTCGACTTGTCGCAAAAGGTTTTCGGCAAGTTCAAGGGATTGACTACGATGAGACCTTCTCACCCGTAGCGATGCTTAAGTCTGTCCGAATCATGTTAGCAATTGCTGCATTTTATGATTATGAAATTTGGCAGATGGATGTCAAAACTGCATTCCTGAATGGATTTCTGGAAGAAGAGTTGTATATGATGCAACCAGAAGGTTTTGTCGATCCAAAGGGAGCTAACAAAGTGTGCAAGCTCCAGCGATCCATTTATGGACTGGTGCAAGCCTCTCGGAGTTGGAATAAACGTTTTGATAGTGTGATCAAAGCATTTGGTTTTATACAGACTTTTGGAGAAGCCTGTATTTACAAGAAAGTGAGTGGGAGCTCTGTAGCATTTCTGATATTATATGTGGATGACATATTACTAATTGGAAATGATGTAGAATTTCTGGATAGCATAAAGGGATACTTGAATAAAAGTTTTTCAATGAAAGACCTCGGTGAAGCTGCTTACATATTAGGCATTAAGATCTATAGAGATAGATCAAGACGCTTAATTGGACTTTCACAAACCACATACCTTGACAAAGTTTTGAAGAAGTTCAAAATGGATCAAGCAAAGAAAGGGTTCTTGCCTGTGTTACAAGGTGTGAAGTTGAGTAAGACTCAATGCCCGACCACTACAGAAGATAGAGAGAATATGAAAGATGTTCCCTATGCATCAGCCATAGGATCTATCATGTATTCAATGCTGTGTACCAGACCTGATGTGTGCCTTGCTATAAGTCTAGCAGGGAGGTACCAAAGTAATCCAGGAGTGGATCACTGGACAGCGGTCAAGAACATCCTGAAATACCTGAAAAGGACTAAGGATATGTTTCTCGTATATGGAGGTGACAAAGAGCTCATCGTAAAAGGTTACGTTGATGCAAGCTTTGACACAGATCCGGACGATTCTAAATCGCAAACCGGATACGTGTTTACATTAAACGGTGGGGCTGTAAGTTGGTGCGGTTCTAAACAAAGCGTTGTAGCAGGATCTACATGTGAAGCAGAGTACATAGCTGCTTCGGAAGCAACAAATGAAGGAGTCTGGATGAAGGAGTTCATATCCGATCTAGATGTCGTACCTAGTGCATCGGGTCCAATGAAAATCTTTTGTGACAATACTGGTGCAATTGCCTTGGCAAAGGAATCCAGATTTCACAAGAGAACCAAGCACATCAAGAGACGCTTCAATTCCATCCGGGATCTAGTCCAGGTGGGAGACATAGAGATTTGCAAGATACATACGGATCTGAATGTTGCAGACCCGTTGACTAAGCCTCTTCCACGAGCAAAACATGATCAGCACCAAGGCTCCATGGGTGTGAGAATCATTACTGTGTAATCTAGATTATTGACTCTAGTGCAAGTGGGAGACTGAAGGAAATATGCCCTAGAGGCAATAATAAAGTTATTATTTCCTTATATCATGATAAATGTTTATTATTCATGCTAGAATTGTATTAACCGGAAACATAATACATGTGTGAATACATAGACAAACAAAGTGTCACTAGTATGCCTCTACTTGACTAGCTCGTTAATCAAAGATGGTTATGTTTCCTAACCATGAACAATGAGTTGTTATTTGATTAACGGGATCACATCATTAAGTGAATGATCTGATTGACATGACCCATTCCATTAGCTTAGCACCCGATCGTTTAGTATGTTGCTATTGCTTTCTTCATGACTTATACATGTTCCTATAACTATGAGATTATGCAACTCCCGTTTACCGGAGGAACACTTTGGGTGCTACCAAACGTCACAACGTAACTGGGTGATTATAAAGGAGTACTACAGGTGTCTCCAAAGGTACATGTTGGGTTGGCGTATTTCGAGATTAGGTTTTGTCACTCCGATTGTCGGAGAGGTATCTCTGGGCCCTCTCAGTAATGCACATCACTTAAGCCTTGCAAGCATTGCAACTAATGAATTAGTTGCGGGATGATGTATTACAGAACGAGTAAAGAGCTTGCCGGCAACGAGATTGAACTAGGTATTGGAATACCGACGATCGAATCTCGGGCAAGTAACATACCTATGACAAAGGGAACGACGTATGTTGTTATGCGGTCTGACCGATAAAGATCTTCGTAGAATATGTAGGAGCCAATATGGGCATCCAGGTCCCGCTATTGGTTATTGACCGGAGACGTGTCTCGGTCATGTCTACATTATTCTCGAACCCGTAGGGTCCGCACGCTTAAGGTTACGATGACAGTTATATTATGAGTTTATGCATTTTGATGTACCGAAGGTTGTCCGGAGTCCCAGATGTGATCACGGACATGACGAGGAGTCTCGAAATGGTCGAGACATAAAGATTGATATATTGAAAGCCTATGTTTGGATATCGGAAGTTTTCCGGGTGAAATCGGGATTTTACCGGAGTACCGGGAGGTTACCGGAACCCCCCGGGAGCTAAATGGGCCATAATGGGCCTTAGTGGAAAAGAGAAGAGGCAGCCCCTCATGGGCCACGCGCCCCTCCCCTCCCTTGGTCCGAATAGGACAAGGAGAGGGGGCCGGCCCCTCTCTCTCTTTTCCCCCCTCCGCGAATCCTATTCCAACTAGGATTGGGGGTGGGGAATCCTACTCTCAGAGGGAGTAGGACTCTCCTGGCGCGCCCTCCTTGGCCGGCCAGCCTCCCCCCTTTAGTCCTTTATATATGGAGGCAGGGGCACCCCAGAGACACACAAGTTGATCCACGTGATCTTTTCCTTAGCCGTGTGCGGCGCCCCCAGCCACCATAGTCCTCAATAATATTGTAGCGGAGTTTAGGCGAAGCCCTGCTGCAGTAGTACATCAAGATCGTCACCACGCCATCGTGCTGACGGAACTCTTCCCCGACACTTTGCTGGATCGGAGTCCGGGGATCGTCATCGAGCTGAACATGTGCTAAAACTCAGAGGTGCCGTAGTTTCGGTGCTTGATCGATCGGGCCGTGGAGACGTACGACTACATCAACCAAACGCTTCCGTTGTCGATCTACTAGGTATGTAGATCACACTCTTCCCTCTCGTTGCTATGCATCACATGATCTTGCGTGTGCTAAGGAATTTTTTTGAAATTACTACGTTCCCCAACAGATACATTCCAAGCAAGATCTCAACCTGAGCATCCATAACTTAACACTATCAAAAGCAATATCTAAACCTCAGCATCCATAATTTAGGGTTCCAACAACGAAAAGATTAACGGAAATGTTAACGCCCACACGTGTGGGCGTCTGGCAACTCGACCACACGCATCCATCACCGTTCAACAGTTTTCTGCACGAATCTTGGCACGTTTTGGCTGATTTTGTGTGCCACGTAGGACAAGTCGTGTGTGTGGTGTGTGAGAGTGTTCGCCCACACGCTGGTTTCCCCCCGCGGTCAATGGTTGCCACTCGGAGGCGTGCGGTGGAACTGCTCTGCACCCGCACGCCACGCCCGAACTGCGGTTGCCGTCAACCACGTCGCGCACTTCGCCCCCCTCCCCTCACGGTTCCATTTACTCTCCACTTCATTACTCACCCAACCCATCCCGCAGTTCATTCGATTGGAAGAGAAGGCGAGAGGAGAAGGCGACGGCGGAGGCGGAAGAGTCGACGGAGTTCGCGGCCGTCGGTGGTGCTCGCCGGACCGGAGTGGCCTCGCCGGAGCGCCTGCAGATTGAAGGTAATGCTCGCTCCCACTCTCACAATCATTGCCTGCATTTTTCTCCCCTTCCCTCGGTGTTCGATGCTTCGCTCGAGATTCGTAGAGATTCAGGCGATTTGGCGATGCGTCGGCGTTGCCGCCGGCGGCGGAGTCCCATGTTTGCCGTTTTCGGTGGCACTGGGCAGTTTCGTCGCCACCGCGGTGGCGGTCTCGCCGGTGTGGTTCTGCCTGTCCGGAGACACACACTGGTTGTGCCTTGGGATTGGGCTGTTGTTTTCCAGTCTGATAGTTGCGCATTGCTTCGAATTGGTATTTGCGATCAGTTCGGGGAGAATTTTGGGGATGAATTTCAAGTCATTACAGTTGCCATTGAACCCTAGATCTAGTTAGTTGTTTTTGAAAACTGCAGTATGAAGGCAAATGTGGTGGTTTGAGTAACTATCATGACTGTATGGCAACTAATTTCCTGAATGACTGTCATAGTTGCCACAAACATGCTTTTTCCATGCGGCAACTATTTTCTTGAATGACTGTGATAGTTGCCACAAACATTCATTCCCATGCAGCAACTAATTTCCTGAATGACTGTCATAGTTGCCACAAACATGCTTTTTCCATGTGGCAACTATTTTTCCCTGACTAATTGTGATAGTTGCCACACTGTAGGAATGGTAAAGTACAGTAAATCGGTAGTCACTGCAGTTTCAATAACCAATTGGACTGGATGGAAACTAATCTGCACATCAACTATGCATGTTGCCACCTGGATAGTATATTCTTGTGGCAATAGAGTATGAACACACTGTGGCTATTGCCATGTTGTAGACAGGATAATGTGGCAAATTGGCTGCATAACATGGCAACTAATTTGCACATCAACTGTCTCAGATGCCATATATATGCTTTCCATGTGGCAAGTCTTTGTCTGAACACAGCATGTCTGTTGCCATGTTACAGTCAGTATAATGTGGTAAATTCATTGTACGGGAGACACAATTTTCGTGTTTCTGCCATGCTGACTTGTGATATCTGAACACAATGTGGCAATTTTCAGGTTGTTCATTAGATGTTTTTCATCGCTTTTGTGCTATCTGAACACACTTGTGATATATGTGTTGCATTTTAACATGGCAATTTCAACCTAGCACATTTTTGCCATCGAAACACATGGCAAGTCATTTGTTGTACGAGGACAGGGTGTGAGCTGCCACATGTTAGGTTTCTGCAGTGGGGGATTTTGTGATTTTCTTTTCGTACTATCTTGTGCTAACATGGCAACTTCAACATTTTTGTTTTTAAGTGCATTTATGATCTGTACATTTTTTTCAAATGTAACCAATGTGCTTAATTGCCATATTTATGTTTTCGACAATCATAGGGGGGGGGGGTGCGTGCGTGTTCATGTGATATTTTTGCATTCACTATTTGACATTTTTTCACTCGAGCCCATGCGGCAAGGACATTCTGTTAGGTGGCAACTGCTTACTTCCTGCATTTTTCATTTCCACACTCACAATTTGGTCTGTTCTCACCTCAGCAGAATGGCTCGCGGCGATCATCAAAACGACGATGATGATTTCATGGATCCACCACAGCGGAATCGGGCAACTGGACGGCGAAAATAGGGCGACAAGGTAACTGTCCACACACCCTCTTCCTCCTGCATATGTTATTGGTTGCCACCTCGAGCTTTGCAGTCGTCTGTCATGAACTAAAATTTCATGACAGTGAAAACATGGCAAAAACTGATCATTTGTCTGTTTTTTGCAGAAGAAGAAACATACTCGCAACAGGGCCTCCCAGGAATGGCTGACTTCATTGATTGACAGATTTACTGACGATCAGAAGGGAGCTGCTGCTGAGATGGGTATGCAGGCTATGATGAATGTCCGGTGCACGAATTGAGTCAACCCTGTGTGCGACTGGCTTGGTGAGATTTACGACCCCCTCCAGGGAATTTGTGATTCCGGGACGTGGAAGACTGCCGTTGAACGAGGAATCTGTGTTCTGCATTTTGGGTGTGCCCCATGGAAAATCAAAGTCCCGTATGAGGTCAATAACAAGATCGAGGAAATGTTGTTCCCCCATTTGTTTCCTGGGTTGGAACCCATGCTGAACACGTCTGTACTGGCAGATTCGCTGCAGGCCATGACAACCCATGGCGAGGTTTTTAAGATGAAACTACTCATGTACCTCATCTCAGCTGTTTTCGCGCCGACCACTTCTCTTCGCCCAAGCAACAAATGCTTCCCCATCCTGGTGAATGATCTATCTTTACTACATTATTTTTCCTTCAATTTTTTTGCTTCAATGTCATGTGCAAGCTAGTCACTACCAGTGTTTTTTGATGTTTTTTTCCATTTGATTTTCTGATGCGGCAACTCGTTGTCTTGAATTTTGTGCGGTGCAGGCGAATCTGAAAGATGTGAAGAACATGAATTGGTGTAAGTTCAATGCCGACTTCCTGCATGATGCATTCTCAAGCAAGATGTACCAGAAGGGTTGTCGACTGCATTTAATGGTATTTTTTTACCAGTCCTTTTTGTGAACACTCTTTTTAACACCTTTTTATTCATGCATGGCAACCTGATCATAACAAGATGGCAACTGCCATCATACTATGATGGCAACTGCCATCATAACAATGTGGCAACTGCCATCATGACAATGTGGCAACTGCCATCACACTATGATGGCAACTAGCACATACAGATGGCAACTTGTTCTTTCTCTCCTTTTTCATGCACTTCAACTTGATGATCGTAGGAACATATATATTATCCTGCTTTTTCGTAAGATACCCATGATCGCAACTAATATTTCTTTCTTTTTAAAATTGTTGTACATCAGCTCATGTACATCGACTGTCTTGATCTGTCCACCTTGGATTTCACTGGGACAGGAGGCCCACTGCCTACGCACAAGTTTGATGTTTCTGCGTGGACTATCGATGCTGTCAAGGCTGTGCTTGCTGCTGACAGGATAACTGATACCAAATATGGAAAACTGCAGGTTAGTTCTGGTTTCTTTCTCTACACGGCATTCTTACAAATTTTTGCAGCATAACATATCATCGTGTGGCAAACGTCTGTGGTTAACAAGAGATAACTACCTTTGTTAGCCATGGCTGTCTGATTATGGTATCCATGTCTCACTCCACATGGCAACTCTGTCATTCATGTTGAAACTTATATTCGCGTCTTCTTTTTTTGTTGTATTTGCAACACATGAACTGCTACTCAGTGTTCATCATTCTCTCTCTTACATCCTAGCTATTTTTTGGTTTTTTCCAGCCGATGGCCAAGCATGCTATAGACTACAGCATGTTTGGGGGGCCTCAAAACTTTGGAAAGTGGATGGACGTGCACTCAGCTCCGTCTTGCCCTACTGAGGTAATCAAAGACATATATCTATGGTTGCCTTGCATTTTTTTGATGTCGTGCTAGTGACTGTAATATGGTTGGTGACTGCTGCTTCTTTGTTTCGTGCATAGGCGAGGGCACCTCTTGAGCATCTAATTGGGCAGTTTGCATCCGGAATGACCGGCTTGCTCGGGAAGTTGGTTGAGGGGTGGACTGTTGGGGAACGTTGCAGAAAACAAAAAATTTCCTACGGTTTCACCAAGATCCATCTATGAGTTCATCTAGCAACGAGTGATCGGATTGCATCTACATACCTTTGTAGATCACGCGCGGAAGCGTTCAAAGAACAGGGATGAGGAAGCCGTACTCGACGTGATCCAAATCACCGGAGATCCTGGCGCCGAACGGACGGCACCTCTGTGTTCAACACACGTACGGTCAGCGTGACGTCTCCTCCTTGATCTAGCAAGGGGGGAGGAGAGGTTGATGAAGATCCAGCAGCACGACGGCGTGGTGGTGGATGCAGGGGTCACCGCAGCAGGGCTTCGCCGTTCTACTACGAGAGGGAGAGGTGTAGCAGGGGAGAGGGAGGCGCCAAGACTCAAGGGTGCGGCTACCCCTCCCTCCCCCCTTTATATAGGCTCCCCTAGGGGGGGCACCGGCCCTAGGAGATGGGATCTCCTAGGGGGGGCGGCGGCCAAGGGTGGAGTGGCCCCCAAGGCAAGTGGGGCGCCCCCCCCACCCTAGGGTTTCCAACCCTAGGCGCAGGGGGTGGGCCAAGGGGGGTGCACCAGCCCACTATGGGCTGGTTCTCCTCCCCACTTCAGCCCATGGGGCCCTCCGGGATGGGTGGCCCCACCCGGTGGACCCCCGGAACCCTTCCGGTGGTCCCGGTACAATACCGGTGACCCCCGAAACTCTCCCGATGGCCGAAACTGCACTTCCTATATATAATTCTTCACCTCCGGACCATTCCGGAACTCCTCATGACGTCCAGGATCTCATCCGGGACTCTGAACAACTTTTGGGTTACTGCATATTCATATCTCTACAACCCTAGCGTCACCGAACCTTAAGTGTGTAGACCCTACGGGTTCGGGAGACATGTAGACATGACCGAGATGGCTCTCCGGTCAATAACCAACAGCGGGATCTGGATACCCATGTTGGCTCCCACATGCTCCTCGATGATCTCATCGGATGAACCACGATGTCGAGGATTCAAGCAACCCCGTATACAATTCCCTTTGTCAATCGGTACGTTACTTGCCCGAGATTCGATTGTCGGTATCCCAATACCTCGTTCAATCTCGTTACCGGCAAGTCACTTTACTCGTACCATAATGCATGATCCCGTGACCAGACACTTGGTCACTTTGAGCTCATTATGATGATGCATTATCGAGTGGGCCCAGAGATACCTCTCCGTCATACGGAGTGACAAATCCCAGTCTTGATCCGTGTCAACCCAACAGACACTTTAGGAGATACTCGTAGTATACCTTTATAGTCACTCAGTTACGTTGTGACGTTTGGTACACCCAAAGCACTCCTACGGTATCCGGGAGTTACACGATCTCATGGTCTAAGGAAAAGATACTTGACATTGGAAAAACTCTAGCAAATGAACTATACGATCTTGTGCTATGTTTAGGATTGGGTCTTGTCCATCACATCATTCTCCTAATGATGTGATCTCGTTATCAATGACATCCAATGTCCATAGTCAGGAAACCATGACTATCCGTTGATCAACGAGCTAGTCAACCAGAGGCTTACTAGGGACATGTTGGTGTCTATGTATTCACACATGTATTACGATTTCCGGATAACACAATTATAGCATGAATAAAAGACAATTATCATGAACAAGGAAATATAATAATAATCCTTTTATTATTGCCTCTAGGGCATATTTCCAACATGGACGTCCCTTAATGGCTCCGACAGCGACGCGGTTGCGAGGCAGTTCACTACATTTGTCCCAGAACGGACACATCGGCCAACTGGTTGCCATGGCCGGTATGACTACAACAGTTCCCAAGAGCTTGCTGACACACAAGATGAACTAGATGGAGATGCTGGTCTCAGCAAGGATGACGATGATGACATGGAGAACGCGCAGCAGGACACCGATGATGATGAACACGTTGAAGTTCGTGCAGGTGGTAAGAAGGGCAAGGATGCACGAGATGTCCCCCCACCGGAGAAAGTCAAAGAACATACGGCTGCGAGGGGCGAGGGGGTGTTGCCATCAAAGAGGGGGAGGGCTCCAGAGGATGTTGCGCATGGTTCTCTTGGCAAGAGGTCTAGGACCGATCCCGTAGCTGCTAGGAGGAGGTCGACTTTAATTTTAGTTTTTTGTTTTGTCTACATTTTTGAAACAGCTGATCCCTTTTTGCATTTTTTGTTGCTAAGCACGGCAATGAGTTTGCTGTCTGACAATTGCCACCTCTTGTTTTCCTCCATCTTATACGTGCAGGGAGGCGACAGCTGGTGGACGAGCAGTTACGAAGAAACAGGCACCAACGCCAACCCATGTTTCTGCTCGGTTGAACAAAGGTGCCCCCATTGCTGGTGACACACCTTCCACCAGGTCATCCCCTCATACGACGACGTCCAACACTGGGGATCCTGTCGTGCTGCCAGACCTAAGAAAGCCAGTCAAGAAGTAGGTTTTCCATGTGCTTTCATTGACGTAGTGCTATATTTTTTGATTTTTCAATGTATCCGTTAAGCTTGCCACATGGGCTTCTGTCATCGTCCCCACATGGGGCAACTGCTGTTCTTTCAAATGATTTCCTTCCTTTTTTAACTACATGGCAACTCCTGCTTGTTTTTACATGGCAACTGCTATCTAGGCCAAATGGAAACTCTTTTTGTACCTACATGGCAACTGCCATCTTTCCATTGACTAGTGTGCTCATCCCATACCTAGTTTTGAAATTGCATTCCTGGCAGATCAGACATTTCTATCATTCTTCAAGTTGGCTAGCATGGCAACTTTGCTGGAATTGCATGGCAACTGCTAAATATGCCACATGGCAACTCATATTCCCCTTACATGGCAACTACTAGCTTTTCCACCTATTTTTCATTTTTTTAGATTTTGTACCATGGCAAATATTTTTTGTTCATTTTTAATACCTTTTTCACGTGCTTTTATTTTTTTCAGGGTGAAGAAGACTACTTCACGCGGGGCCAAGCATATCATTAGGGATCCACTCGAACGCCTTCATTCAAAGTTGTCAACAGGGGGCAACTGAGATGTTCATGAGGCGCCAGTCGACAAAACTGCTGCTGCATCGTCAACTGTTCCCACTAACTCTGACGCAAGTGGCTGAGCATCTCCGCCGGTTGCAGATGTGCAGGTTAGAACAACAGGCATCCGTACATCGGGGAGTGACGAGTCAGTATCTGCCAGGACAGCTGAAATATTGCCAACTCTTCTCGCAATGAAGGACGCTGCTGTGAGCCATGCCACCCCATCAGCAAGCGTTGAAGTGGAAGCTCCCGAGATCAACCTAAGCAAGGAAGATTCGCGCTCATCTGACACTGATTCCAAGCGCGTGCGTGCTGGCACTCCTGTGTCCACGACAGAAGTGGCTGAGACGGCAGTTCATAATGATGTGCCATCTGCAGGTGAGAGTCTTGGCACAACATCTCCAGCTCCTGTCGGTGCAGATACTGCTAAGGCGACTGTTTCGCGTGCTGGTCTTCCACCGAGGTGTCGTAGCCCCCGCAAGCAATCAACAGACATACCCAACGCACCAGCTGTAGCTAGGAGTAGCAGAGATGAGTCTGGTTATGTTCCTACGTCCACACTGTTCCCGCCACCTGCCAAAAGCAATGTGATGGAGAAACCGGAAGACCGGAGCACAACTAATGCAGGTGTCAAGCCGGGCACGAGTGACGCAGGTGAACGTCCGAAGCAGGCTGCGCCTTTACCCACAGTGGAAATCCCCAGCTTAAATTTGCGCACTTCCAGGCTCCCAGTCAATGTTGGTGTCCCCTACAGCCCAAACAAGAAGATTGTCAAGGAAGTTGTGGCTGATACCGCTGATAACACGCCTCGCCCTACAAATAAGCCCGATCATTCTGTAGCGGCCGATTCAGATATGTTTGTTGATCTTTCAACCTTGGATTCTGCCCCGCAAGTTGTTCGTGGTCCGGCCAGTAGGCATGAGAGGCACCCAATGGCCTTCACCCCACCGAGCTTCAGCCTTGGCATCAGTCAAGATCAACCAGTGGTGGCAGATCCTATGCCAGTTGGCTTTGCTTTCCCGGGAGGCATGCCCGCAATGATGGCGCATCTAATGGTTGAGGGCAGGAAGGCTGTCAAGTTCGCAGAGCCGATCGTCCAAGGTACATTTTTCTTATGTGCTTTATCATTTTCTTGTATACATCTGTGTAGTCTGACTTTTGCCCCAAGCATTTTTTTGGGTTTCTCACTTGTGATGGAAACTGTTATGTGATGACATGGCAACTGGATTTGCTGCACCATGTCACCTACTGTCGGTGTCAAAACCGGCGGATCTCGAGTAGGGGGTCCCGAACTGTGCGTCTAGGCCGGATGGTAACAGGAGGCAAGGGACACGAAGTTTTATCCAGGTTCGGGCCCTCTCGATGGAGGTAAAACCCTACATCCTGCTTGATTAATATTGATGATATGGGTAGTACAAGAGTAGATCTACCACGAGATCGGAGAGGCTAAAGCCTAGAGGATAGACTATGGTATGATTGTTGTTATTGTTGTCCTACAGACTAAAACCCCCTAGTTTATATAGACACCGGAGAGGGTTTGGGTTACACAAAGGCGGTTACAATGGTAGGAGATCTACATATCCGTATCGCCAAGCTTGCCTTCCACGCCAAGGAAAGTCCCTTCCGGACACGGGACGGAGTCTTCAATCTTGTATCTTCATAGTCCAGGAGTCCGGCTGAAGGTATAGTCTGGCTATCCGAACACCCCCTAATCCAGGACTCCCTCAGTAGCCCCTGAACCAGGCTTCAATGATGACGAGTCCGGCGCGCAGATTGTCTTCGGCATTGCAAGGCGGGATCCTCCTCCAAGTACTTCATAGAAGATTTTGAACACAAAGATAGTGTCCGGCTCTGCAAAATAAGTTTCCACATATTGCCATAGAGAGAATAATATTTACACAAATCCAATCTGCTGACGTATTCCGTAGTGTGACACACCACGGCCAAGCCTTTATCCGAGTCATTTCATTATCCCACCTCAGCGCGTCATGCGAGGCGGTTTCCTTGGCACGTCTTGTTAAAGTAGAGATCGTGTCCCCTTATTCCGGGATTCCCATCAATACGGGCGTGGGTAACCCAACCGCTTCTAGGACTCCTAGATTATAGGCAAGTCCAAACGGACAAGGAGAGGACGCTTGATATCCACCCTCTTTATAAAGGGACAAGGCCTTTATTTTTTCCCTCCCGTGCTCAATCAAATCCTTCCCCCACCTCAAGCTCAAACGCCCAAAGTTCAGGTCAGGTGCTCCGAACCTTCAGTCATGTCCGGATCTAGCCTTCAAGGCCGATGGGTGCCTTCCTCCGTCACGGAAGAAGACATCAAAAAGTTGAGGGAGGCCAGATATCTGACCGCCGAGATTTTGCATCGGCTGCCTCCCCGAGGGCAGGCCGTCCCCACCCCCGAACCCAATGAGAACGTCGTGTTCGTCTCCCACTTCCTCCGAGGTCTAGGCCTTGCTTTGGATCCTTTCGTCAGGGGTTTGATGTTTTATTACGGGCTAGACTTCCATGATCTAGCTCCGGACTCCTTTCTTCATATCACGACATTTATTGTCGTGTGCGAGGCCTTCCTTCGGGTTACCCCTCACTTTGGCCTATGGCTCAAGACCTTTGAAGTAAAGCCGAAGATGATCGAGGGGCAACATGCAGCGTGTGGAGGTGCCTCAATACGCAAGATGACGGGAGCTCCGTGGCCCAAAGGTTCCATCCCAGAGGTGTCTGAATTGTGGCAACAGGAGTGGTTCTACATCACAGCTCCTAGAAGTGCCAAGTGGGCGGCCGCCCCTGTTTTCCGCTCGGGCCCTCCTTCACAACTGATGTCATGGATCAGCAAAGGTCTGAGCTGGGGTCCAGCCAAGGACGTGCCTATACTGCAAAGCCGCATTCGAGATCTCTTCAATGGAGATTTCAGTTTGGTTGCGGTAATACAAGTTATGCTGGTTCGTCAAGTCCACCCTTGCAAACGCCAGCATCTTCGCCTGTGGGAGTTCAATCCCGAGGGACCACGTGTCATTCAAAATTTTCTCGGCCTGACGCACGAGGAGACGTACAAGTCATTCTTCGGACCTCAGGTGGAGTGTCCGGAAATCACCGAGGACGTGGGCCTGAGTAGTAACCGCGCTGCCGAACAGGTAAGGCATTTTCTGGCCGAACATACTATCTCTCCTTTGTTACGAACTTATTTCTGAGAGTTCGCTTTTTGACCAGGACTGGCTAACAAAGGCAAAGTTGATTCGGTGTTCGGGCCCCTCCCCGAGGGCTTGGAAAATCCGGTATTGGAAAAGATGCTCCAGACCGCACCTTGCCCGGAGCCCTTGAAGGAAGATACTGTGGAGGATAATACGGGCAGACGCAGGCCCCCAACGCTGCCCATTCTGACCGAGGGAGCGAGCGTCTCCATGAAGGAAGACGACCAGAAGAGGAAAAGGACTGCGCCCGGGGATTCGGAAGCCGAAGCTTCCAAACGGGAGAAGAAGTCTCCCACAGAGGGTCCTACCTTGGGGGCGCTGTTGTCGCACAAAGTCCGCGGGGGGATCAATTCTCCCGCGAGTCGTAAGTGACCCGAAATACTTTAATAGTACAGATATGCCATCTTTTTCTTCTGAGAAAATAACCACCGCATATATCTTTGCATTTCGGGCCTTAGCCCCTCTCAAATGAGCTCGTCTTCGGGGGATCTTCTTCCAGAGATGATGGAGAGCGAAATGCCTCCTCCAGACTCCTCCGCTCCGGAAGCGGGCGACCCTGAAGTGTCTTCGCGGAGGGCCTCTCCGAGTCCGGTGAGGCCAGAAGATAATCCCATTGACCCCCGAAGCCCCAGTGCCGGCTCCCAAAGAGAGCAGACAAAAGAGTCCGGCACCATCTAGTGTGCGATCGGATGTTCTGAGGGAGTTGGTGGGGCGAGCGGCCATCTCAGATGAACACCGTGTGCTGATGAATACGGTGATGGAGAGAATCTCGTCCGCCGAAAGCGGATTGCATGAAGCTTTTATGAGTCTACTGACAGGCTTTGAGGTACGTAAAAGAATGTATGATAGTCCTGCACATGCTAGGTGTGCCCTGTGTAGATAGTAGCCCCTGAGACTCTGGTTGTCGTTGGAAACGACGACGAACAGAGGATCATATTCCCAGGTAATAACCATACTGCCTCTATGTGCAGGTGATGGAAGCTCCGGTGGCTAGCCGGATTAGCGAGTTTGCCCATTTAGAACGGCAGTTGGATGCGACAGACACCGACATCGAGCTTGTTAACAAAAGGCTTGACGAGGCACAGGGTAAGTGTCATTATCTGGTAAATGCCACATAGGAAGAGCAGCATGATGCCAGTATCTTTAATATGTTGTGACTGCAGATGGAGCTGCCACTGTTGAAGCCTTGCGGGCAGAACTTGCCCGAGCCAAGGAACAAGCGAGGTTGGGTAATGCGTCTGCTTTGAAGGCGGCCGAAGAGTTGCAAGCCGAGAAGGCCGCGCATGGCGAGAGCCGAGACAAGATGGCCATAGAATTAAAAGCCGCCGACGACCATTGCCAGGTTCTTGAAAAGGAAAACCAAGCGAAGGCATCAGACCTTGAGAAGGCTGCTGCGACGAGAAAAGACCTCCGCTCTACTATGAGGGCAAAGAAGGAGGAGCTGCGGGAAGCCGGGGACATTGTAGCTGGGAAGTCCTTTATGTTGCGGAGGAAGTTCAGAGATCCACGGTATGCCCCTCTAGATCGGCTATGGAGTTCGGAGGATGTGTATATGGATTTGGTGGCGCGCGCTGTCGATGCGGCCAAATACTTCCAAGGTCAGACGGACCGTGGAGTAGACCAGCTGTTTTGGAGACAATTCCATACTCCCGATTCCGGGGTGCGTACATGCCTGGCCGGAAAACGGCCCTTCGTTAAGGCGGATGAATTCTAACATTCCCACAGGTCATCGAGTGGTTGACCAGTCTCACGCTATATCATGACAGTCAGTTTTCGGCTTTCTCTACTGAGGTGCTTGTCCGGATGAACTAGGGCACAATCGCAGTAGTTCTCCTAGTGCTACCTTAGCCGGTAAAGCGGAACGTAAGGCACCAAAACACAGGAGCCGATCGAACCCAACATTTGACCAAAGACAATGATTCGGAGCTGATGCATATAGGGCCAAACTCGCGACGCCGAACACTCCCTAAGGTATTCGGTCTTTGTGGTATAAACCAGGCCTAAATAATGGCCTTTGTAAGAAGCCCCTTGTGTCCAGGTACGTGCATTGTTCTGGCGTGGCCACATGCCAAGACGTCAGCATCCTTCTAAGCGGTGGATATGTATCAACAAGAGACAGTAAAAAAGGTTTACGCAGGGTCTTAATCTAAAAAGGATCCTTGGAGCGGGTCCCTGCTGCACGTCTGCGCCTGTGTCTCCGTTGTGCCGTATCCTGGACAGGTGTAGCACGATGATCGTCTGTAAAAGAGAGGAATTTAGGTGAAAAAGTTATCGTGCAAAAAAGATAGTTTTTTTAAAGAAACCATGTGTAATTCAAGATGAGAAGAAATTGCCACTTGTCTGCGCGCGTTGAGCCCCTTGTATTGACAAACAGGGGTGTGACCATTTATTCGGTATAAGTAGCGGCGCCGGACTCGATTAGTTGTGTCTGAGGTCTTGACGACCTATTGGATGCTTTCGCTGGTCCGGGTGCCTTTAGTGTGCGGCTGCCAAGGCAGCCTCACTCTCTTCGGCGCGCAGAGATCGCTTGATATTTCCATGCACTGAAATGATGCCACGTGGACCGGGCATCTTGAGTGTGAGGGAGGCGTAGTGTGGTATTGCATTAAAGCGAGCGAAAGCTTCACGTCCGAGCAGTGCTTGATAGCCACTTTGAAACGGAGCGATGTGGAAGGTTAAATGCTCGCGGCGGAAGTTATCGGGGGAGCCGAATATAACTTGTAGTAGGAGGGAGCCCGTACAACGGGCCCCTGGGCATGGCGTTACTCCTTTAAAGGTAGTATTGCTATGGCGAATTTGTGTTGGGTCTAACCCCATCCCGCGGATTGTATCCTGATATATTAGGTTTAGGCTGCTGCCTCCGTCCATCAAGACTCGTGTTAAGTGATATCCACCAATTACTGGGTCTAATACCAGGGCAGCCCATCCTGCGTGTCAGATACTTGCTGAGTAATCGCGATGGTCGAAAGTGATCGGTTGATACGACCAGTGGCAGGACCTCGCGGTGACAGGCACTTGGGTATATTTTCCTGGGAGTGTCGCGTTGTTTTTTCCCTTGATCACGTGTAACCCGTTTACTGTTTTGACTTCTGGTGGAAATTTCTTTTGTTCCCCCGTGTCTTGCTTGGGAGGCTCGTCCTCGTCTTCACGTGGTGTATCCTCCCCCTTATGTACGGCGTTGAGCTTGCCGGACTGCTTGAAGACCCAACATTCTCTGTGGGTATGATTAGCAGGTTTTCCAGGGGTACTATGGATCTGGCATGCTTGGTCCAGAATTTTGTTGAGGCTGGATAGTTCATCCCTGGTGCCTTTAGAGGGCCGCTTTTGACCTGGCCGAGAGCTTTTGAATCCGGCGTTTACTGTCGTGCCCTTCATGCGGTCTTCTTTATTCCGGCGTTTGTCATTGCTGTTGCGCCGTGATTTCCCGTTTCCATCTCTAACTTCAGATGTACTGGGGGCGCTGGTGCTGCATCTGGCTAGCCAGCTGTCCTCACCCGCGCAAAAGCGGGTCATGAGGTTTGTTAATGCGGCCATCGTTCTCGGCTTATTTTGGCCGAGGTTTCTGGCGAGCCATTCGTCACGGACGCTATGCTTAAAAGCTGCCAAGGCTTCAGCGTCCGGATAGTCGACAATCTGGTTCTTTTTAGTAAGAAACCTGTTCCAAAGCTTTTGGGCTGACTCTCCGGGTTGTTGAGTTATATGACTCAAATCGTCCGCATCCAGAGGTCGGACATAAGTCCCTTGAAAATTTGCCCGAAAGGCATCTTCGAGCTCTTCCCAACTTCCAACGGAGCTTTCGGGGAGGCCTTTAAGCCAGTGACGAGCTGGCCCTTTGAGCTTGAGGGGTAAGTACTTGATGGCGTGGAGATCATCTCCTCGAGCCATATGGATATGAAGGATGTAGTCCTCAATCCAGACCCCAGGGTCCGTTGTTCCGTCGTATGCCTCTATGTTTACGGGTTTGAATCCCTCTGGAAATTCATGGTCCAACACCTCATCGGTGAAACATAGGGGGTGTGCGGCACCCCTGTAGCTGGGTGTACCGCGTTGTTCGGATGTTTGTTGTGTTGCATTATATGCAGGGGCGCGCTTGTGTGGTCCATAGATGGATCTTGTTGCGCCGTCCTTTGGGTGCGAGCCCTCGCATGGGTCGCGTGTTGTATTGTGAGCGACGTTGTATGCCGCTCTGTGTTGGTAGAGGGGTCGTCTATCCGACCAGGTGGCTGCTTTGATATTCGGTTGTGGGGGGTCTGAGGCCTCCTCATCGAATTCTGGTAGCAGCTTCCGCTTTTGGTAGCTCTTGGAGGGGCGATTGTCGCCGTACCTCGCTGCTGTGTTGAGTATTTTACTCCATCTGATTTGGAGTGTGTCTTGCGCAGCCTTGAGCCTTTGCTTCTGCTTTCTAAGACTCCTCGCGGTGGCAACAAGCCTTTTATGGGCATTCTGCTGCTCCGGGTGCCTGTCCGGCGTTATATCGTCCGGACCATTATCCTTGATAGCATTTGTTTGTTCGGTTTATTTATTCGGATTGCCGTTGTCCGGTAGCGGTTTGCCCTGCTCCAGCGCTGGGTCTGTGTGATCGTTGTTTCTGTCGAGGCAGGATTTGGCGGCGCTTGCGTCGCTGCTTTGACTGCTTTTCGAGGGAACAAGCCTTCGGTTCGTCCTTCCGCTCCTTGTCGTCATCTTTTGGTGCGTCCACCATGTATATGTCATATGACGAGGTGGCGTTCGAGGGCCCAATAGGCGCTGGTTCTTCATCGTCCCCTTCATCGGCGTCCATATCGTCGATGTCTTCGGAGTCGAAGTCGAGCATGTCGGTTAAATCGTCGAAAGTGGCTACAAAGTGGGTGGTGGGTGGGCTTTGAATTTCTTCATCGTTCGTATCCCAACCTTGCTGACCATAGTCCGGCCAGGGCTCTCCTGATAAAGAGAGAGACTTTAGCGTCTTCAGAATATCGCCGAAAGGCGAGTGCTGAAAGATGTCCGCGGCAGTAAACTCCATGATCGGCGCCCAATCGGATTCGATCGGTAGGGGCGCGGAGGGTTCGAAGTCCGAAGAGGAGTCCGGCTCCTTGGAGTCATGAGTCTCGCGGAGTGCGGGGCTGGTGTTTGGCTCGATCACCATTGGGATCGCAGCCCCTGAGGCGGCGTCCAACCGCCCATCCTCGATCGGCGCAGTTGGCTCCGAATTAAGGGTCGAAACCGATGCGGGTGCGGCCTCCAGGGCACTGTTCGGTGGCAGAGCTAGATCATGCTCGTCATGACAGTGCGGCGCGCTCGGCAGTGGCTCGAGTCCGTCGAAGATCAAGTCCCCGCGGATGTCAGCCGTGTAGTTTAAACTTCCAAATCTGACCTGACGGCCAGGGGCGTAGCTTTCGATCTGCTCCAGATGGCCAAGTTAATTGGCCCGCAATGCGAAGCCGCCGAAGACGAAGATCTGTCCGGGGAGGAAGGTCTCACCCTAGACTGCATCGCTATTGATGATCGTAGGAACCATCGAGCCTGACGGCGACGACACAGAGGAACTCTCAATGAAAGCACCAATGTCGGTGTCAAAACCGGCGGATCTCGGGTAGGGGGTCCCGAACTGTGCGTCTAGGTCGGATGGTAACAGGAGGCAAGGGACATGAAATTTTACCCAGGTTCGGGCCCTCTCGATGGAGGTAAAACCCTACATCCTGCTTGATTAATATTGATGATATGGGTAGTACAAGAGTAGATCTACCACGAGATCGGAGAGGCTAAACCCTAGAGGCTAGCCTATGGTATGATTGTTGTTAATGTTGTCCTACGGACTAAAACCCTCCGGTTTATATAGACACCAGAGAGGGTTAGGGTTACACAAAGTCGGTTACAATGGTAGGAGATCTACATATCCGTATCGCCAAGCTTGCCTTCCATGCCAAGGAAAGTCCCTTCCGGACACGGGACGAAGTCTTCAATCTTGTATCTTCATAGTCCAGGAGTCCGGCTGATGGTATAGTCCGGCTATCCGAACACCCCCTAATCTAGGACCCCTCACCTACATTTTTTGTTGCCATGCTGCATTTTACATTCGGCAATTCACATGGCAACTGAAGTTAATTCAACATGGCAACTGTAGTTGTTGTCACATGGCAACTACAGTGCAATACACATGGCAACTGGATTTGCCGCACCATGTCACCTGTATTTTTGTTTCCATGCTGCATTTTTCATTCGGCAAGCACATGGCAACTGGAGTTGCCGTCACATGGCAACTACAGTGCACTACACATGGCAACTGGATTTGCCTCCACATGGCAACTCCCTACTTTTTGTACCTACATTTCACATCAAGCACCCTATCTTTTCACATTCCATTTGTTTTGTTTTCCAGGTATCCTAACCCACTTTTTTTTATCCTTGCAGGCACCCCTGAGGAGATTTCACCGTCACTTGATGAATGTTACCGTAGGATCGAGGAGTCAGCATTGCAGAGGAGGTCCTCACGAGGTCGGGGGCAATCAAGTTCCAATGTGCCTGCAGATACGGTATCTGAGGATACCATTAGGAGTGCCACCCTGGTTCTGTGAGGCAGTAGAGGGTAGTTCACCCACCTCCCGCGGAAGACTACGAGCCCGATGTCAGGGCCACAAAGGAATAGACCCAGCTGTACGATATTGTCAAGCGATTTGGAAATGCGAAGGTCAGCAGCAAGCACATGAAGGAGCTTAAAGCGTAATGACCACACTTTGCTTTGCTCTTTCTACCATTCATATTTTTTTCTACTTTCTATATATGATCCGCTTACCTTTTAGTTCATCCTTTTTTACTTAGTAGACATGATTCTTTCATGTTATATCATTTTCATACAGCTCATGTTTGGACAGAACCAAGGTCATTCAATGCGAAGCGACGTACGTCGACCTGGGTGATCTTGCCGAGTCCGTGAGGCCAAACGGTAAAATGTCGAAGAATGTAGTTGCATGCGGGATTGACTACATCAACAAGCATATGGATATGTGTCCCGACAAAAAAATCATGCATTAAAGTGTGACCTGCAAAATATGGGATGGTGACTTCCTCCACAAAATCCTGAGGAAGAATTTTGCTCAACACGGAGAATTCAAGCTCACACTGAAGAAATATGTGAGTACTCCTTCCCTGTTTGCACTTTTTTCACATGGTATGGTTTTTTTGGCATTATCTGCACTCTGTTTATGTGGCAGATGTTTCATGCGACATCAGCTGCCGTGCAAACTGACTTTTTGATTTTTGCATCCCGTGCAACCTATGTGGCAACTTCAAAGTAAAATACACGGCAAATTTTGTTCATACATGGACATCAACTTTCTTCCAACTACCCACTACAACTGAACATTCTACGTGATTCTACTTTTTTTGTCCCTCTGATGTTCTTCATGTGAACTCTGCTTCTCATTTTTTCTTCACTTTTACATGCAGGTCATGTTCCCCATGTTCCAGGAGCTTGCACCACACGACCCAGACGACAAGTGTGGTCACCACTACGCGATCTGTCTTGACCTGAAGAACCAACACTTTGAGGTGCTTGATTCAATGCGTTCGGCAGCCGATGCAGACCTTACTTCGCATGGTGAATTCTTCATCAACAACGTCAAAGAGACATGGAACCGTCACTACGAAAACTCAAAGGTCCAGATCAGTCATTTCCCGATTGAGTACGTGGCGACTACGAAACAAGGGAACACGTAATTTCCTACCCCCCCCTTCATGTGCCATTTTACATCAATCCCACCCCTCTTTGGTGTTACATATGAATTGAATTTTATCATTGATATGTCTGTCCTTTTTGCAAGTTCACCTGACTCTTTTTCTTTGTGAAGGACGGACTGTGGCTTTCACATGTTGGAATACCTTGCAAAGTGGGAAGGTAGACTTGTTCCTGTTGTCAATGCTGCAACGGTCGTTGAGCTCCAGAAATTGTACACATGGAACTGGTTGATGAATGAAGATTTCAACAAGCGGTCCGGAGCATGCGAGTTCGTGGAGGAAGCTGTCAAGATAGTCTTCAAGAAGTACAAGTGATCACATGGCATTACACACCGGACGCATACCTTACATTCTGTTGCCGAGGAATGTAAGGTACTACCTTTTGTCCTTCTCAAAAACTATGTCTGTGTGCTATTCTATGACTGCAACCCCGAGTAGCCTAGTACGCAGTCGTGGTTCATGAGTGACATTTGAATATTTTCTGTAATATTTCGTGTGGATGTGAACCTATTTCAGGCGTGTTAGTAGATACGTTTTATGTTTATCATTATTATTTGTGGTTTCATCGTTTGCACCACCAGGTTGCTGCTTCGAATGCGTGCACTATGTTCTAAAACATAGCAACTATAGTTCATCAGACATGGTTATTAAAAGTCATCGTCGTTTTTTCATTTGGCTATTTTGCTTCTTCTTTTTCATTACTAACCGCACCGGCTACCATGGTAGTTTTGATCATGTAGCCGTAACCTTTTTTCTGCGGTTGATGCACGTTATGCTTTTTCAACTTTGTTTCCCATATATTTGCACACAACACAGCATGTGTGACTAAAGCGTGTCGAATTATCATGAAAATATACGCGTTGTAGAGTCATTACAAATAACATGGCATTTTTCAGTACAGCTAACACGGCAGATTCAGTACAAAGAACACGACAGATTCAGCAGCAAACATGATGGTAGACCCAGTATATTTACCATGATAGATTCAATATAAAATATCATGGCATATTTAGTACAAAATAGCATGGCAGATTAAACACATATAACATGGAAGATCAAGCACACACAATATGGCAACTGCAGTTACCCATTCAATGCATTTTTCCTGCAACTTCTGATGCCCCTCAAGAGTCATTCTCCCATTTCTAGAAAAAAATTCACAACATCTAGGCTACAAAACAAAATGTCCCAAAGGACCATGTCACAACGCCCCAATTTTGCTTACGGATTGCCCGTCCCTTTCTTCATTTTCTTGTGTTTTGCTTGAATCTCCAATCCCGATTTGTACCTTATCTCTTTTGGACGCCCCTTTGTGATGGAATGGGGCAGGTTTCTGACCTGGGTTTGTGTGCTTGCTGTTCCAGATCCTATCTCCAAGTTTTCAGATGATGGCCCCGTGGACGAAAGCACACTTGATGTGCGGGGGAACCTGTGTAAGGCTTCCTAAGCTGTCCTCATCTTGATCTCATCAAGCTCTCTTTTCAGGGGCTTCCTGTGTTTTTCTGCGACTCTAACTGTCTCATCACTCTTGCACCTTCATCAATTAACTCAGCATAGTTCTTTGTCAGCACAACGTGCCTCACGGCTTCCATGGTTGACTCAGGTCTCTCGTCATCCACAGCCAGAACTGCGTTTGTTGTCTGCGGCGCCAATGCGTCGTCAGCGTCCCAAGTCCATCACCGCCTTATGAAATGGTGGGGCATCCGTGTCACAGTGTTCATGTCCATTACTTTTAGTATGTGACAGCAACAATGCCGTCCCGTTCAAACTTGCAGCATTGGCAGTAGTATTCGCCTAGGACGATTGAGGCTTTCACGAAGTAGTTCCTTCCTTTGTCCGGGTCTTCAGGTTCCGAATCTGACATGCCCAAAATAGAATACACCTTGAACGTATGTTCATCCACCTGGAAAGCCGTGAACATGCTGGCACGCTTTATTTCTTCCTGGAATCTGCAAGTTTTGTGTGTTTTCTGTTAAACTATCATGCGCTCTTTTTTTGTAGCACCTTATGTTGTCATGGAAATAGAAATACATTTTTGTTTGAACATGGCAATTATAGTACATTGAACATGGCAAACATATCACCTTGAACATGGCAAACATAGTACATAAGACATGGCAACTGTAGTACATTAAACATGGCAACTGTAGTACATTAGACATGGCAACTGCAGTACATTAGACATGGCAACTGCATAACATTTTTCAACTGGGCATCGTCATTTTCCACACCAACATTCCCAATGGAAGCACATTGCATAAAACATGGCAACTGCATTTTATTAAACATGGCAACTACAGTTTAGTAAACAATGGCAATTGCATTTCAGCAAACATGGCAGTTGCATTTAATAAACATGGCAATTGCATTTCAGTAGATATGGCAACAACATAACATTTTTTTAGTTTGACATTGGCATTTGCATACCAACATGCCCAATGGAAGTACAGTGCATTAAAACATGTCAACTGCATTTCATTGAACATGGAAACTGCATCCGGGTAAGCATGGCAAATAGAATTTCCATTGAACATGGCAACTGCAGCTGAGTAATCATGGCAAACAGTATTTCATTAAACATGGCAACCACATACCATGGCAACTGCATTGCATTCTATATGACACATACTGCATCCGTGCTTTGCGCAAATACGACCGTAACGCAACTGACTTACTTGTTAAAGATCTTGTTGGTGTATATCTTGCTCATTTGCCTCTCCATCGGTAAATACGTTAGTAATTTTGGCTGCTTTAGCGCGGTGTTCGCTTCTTGCTGTAGCTCAAATCCCAGTATTTTTTGTTGCAAAGCTGTGTACTACTTGGCAAACTGTAGCAATGAGTTGCTAGGGCTCACGTACCGCTGTCGGAGTAATGGGCCATGGGTAGGCTAACCCGAGTCCCAGAACCTTTCAAGACATCGGGGCAGGCTGCGCCCCTCAAGACCCCTGGACAAAGAGCCGCCTTCTGAGAAGTCGCCGGCAAGGCCACCGACTAGCCACTCGCGGCCGAGTCCCAGGGACGACTTCAGGACAAACCGACTCCTGACTGACGACTTCCCAAGAAGCCGGCCTTAGCAAAACCCCATGTCCTCATCAAGAGGGACAGGACAGGGGAGTGGCTATAGTGACGACTGCTCCCACCCCTTACCAAAGGCAAGCATGGTCACAGTACGCCGTACCCGTGGAGATCTCCGTGCGGCGTGGCACTGTTGCCATGCTGGCCCTGACATCAGCACCGGTGGACCGAATCCTACGCCCACGACGGCTTGTCTGTACGACCTTTGGGCGGCGGGTCCCACCGGCCAGCGGGATCCCAGAAGACGGCAAGTGCGCCACAATTCGGACCCGTCGGGAGTCGGCCCCCGAGAGTCGGCCAACTCCTCCCCTGGGGCCCACACGCCATTAACCAGATGCGACGGAGAGTGGCAATAGTGATCGCCCGCCAGGCGGTGGGGCTGTTGCCGCGACTCCATGACGAAGCCTGCGTCATTAGAAGCATGGCTCCAGTAATCAGCAGCCGGCAAGACCCACCCGCGGCGGACGCGGCCTGTCGGCCCCGTACCGAGCCAGTCGGCGGGGCCCACCAGTCGGCGGTTAAGACGGCGGCCAGAGAGACTGGCGGCTGGGCCCGCGTCCAGCCGGATTACCATTGTACCCCTGGGGGTAGGCCTATATAAACCCCCCAGGGCAACCATGCAGAGGGTTGGAATCCATTAGTACTAGACCAGATCATATAGGAAGGAGAGAGCTAGCCTTGCCTTCTCCTACCTCTAGGAAACAGCTCAAGGAGCAATCATGTAAACACTTTGCCATAGTGATCATGCAGAGACCCCGCAGAGCAGCAGTAGGGGTATTATCTCCCCGGAGAGCCCTGAAGCTGGGTAAGATTCGTCGGTGTGCATGTCTTCGCCTCATCCCGTTTCTAGGCACCGGCGACGTTCTACTCGCCCCACCATGATAAGCCATCCTTTGGCATATGTCGCACCCAACCCCCGACATTTGGCGCCCACCGTGGGGCCAGGTGCACCGCCGTCCGAGGACCTGCTCTGGACGGGAACCCTTTTCCTCCCTGGCGAGCGCAGCCAGCCAGGCACGCCAGATGGAGTCAGCGCTAACGCGCTGCGCGGCGTTGAGATCGCCTGCGCAGCCAGCTGCCTAGCCGAACTTGTCGGCGAGGTTCGCCTCTCCGATGAACCTACATCCAACGTAGGCACGGGCGGCTTCGAGAGCCTCCTCGCGGGCCTCCTCGATCAACTCCACGTCGCCGGCGAGCCTGCCGTGGACTTGGAGTCCGTAGGTTCCACCGGCCCGATGCTGGTCGACTCCGACACCGCGTCGCTCGACGTGTTTCCCACTAATGTGGTGGTCTACGACGAGCCTCTCCCTCGTGTGCAGAGCGGCGGAAGCACCATCACCGAGTTGCTCGTCATCAGTCATGACGAGCCTCCCGGCGGAGGAGCGCATGACCCACTTGGCGCAGCGCTACAAGACCTGATTGTGCCCATCCCGGAAGACGCTGACGCAGAGACGTTGGAGGTGCACCGCCTTCAGCTCGTCGAAGGCGCGAAGAAGCTGGCTAGCATGAGACGCTTGTCAGAAGCCTACCAGCGAGAGATGGATCGCGTTGTTGGCGGCTCGCCGGCCCCAGCAGGGCCTAGCCGCCTTGGCGCGGTCCAGCAGCGCGGTGTAGCCATCGCCAATCTGTTCAGGGCAAGTCGCCCTGTGTACGCTACACCAGCGGAGAACATCCGAGCCGCGCAGGCGGCGGCGGATGAGCTGGACAATTTCGGGGGCGAAGAGCGCCGCCTGATGATGGAGCGAGTCCAGCGGCTCCTCGACGCGGCTGCCACGCAGAACGAGGCCGGCTGCCACACGGAGGCGCCGCAGCGGCAAAACGACGACCTTCGCCGAGATCAAGGCGCGATGTCTCGAACGCCGACTGGCGGCACCCGAGGAAGAAGAGACAAGGATCCGACTGTCAGCCACAGTCGGACTCACATTACCATAGAGCGCGACCGAGACGGCCGCCCGAGAGCAGTGGAATGACGGGACGACTGTCCGCCTCCTCCTCCTCGCAAGGAAAGACAAGTCTCCCCGCCGCCTGTTGATCATCCGACTCTCGGCGACCGCCTTGGCCGCCGAGAGGGAGTCGGGGAAAATGACGCCCGCCACCGGATCGACCGACTTCACCGATCCCTGGCGTTGGAAGAAGAAGATGAGTTGGGTCCGCCTTGTTTCGGGCCCCGCATTCGAGACGAGCCCTTTCCCAAAGGGTTCACACTCCCAAGAGACACGCCCAAGTACACCGGCTCCGTGAAGCCAGAAGACTAGCTGGTCGACTACTCCACGGCTGTCAGCATAGCGAACGGCAACAAGCGCATCGCCGTAAAGTACGTTCCGCTCATGCTCCAGGGCACGGCCCGGACATGGCTGAACAACCTGAAGCCCCACAACATCAACAGCTGGGTTGACTTCACCGAAGCATTTATCCGCAACTTCACCAGCACGTACAAGCGTCCTCCCAGGCCTCGTCAGCTTTCCTTGTGCATGCAAGGTCCCGACGAGTCGACTCGCGATTACCTCACGCATTGGGCCGAGCTTCGGAACTCCTGCGAGGGCGTGCACGAGGTGCAGGCTATCGAGTACTTCACCGCCGGGTGCAGAGAGGGCACCCTCCTCAAGCACAAGCTCCTCTGCGACGAGCCAGAAACCCTCGACGAGCTACTGATCATAGCGGACAAGTATGCCACGGCCGACTCCTCCATGAAGGCAGAGATTCAAGTTAGCGCAACCGGCAAAGTGGCCCCTCAGGCTCCAAGAAAATCCGGCGGGAGACGCAGTCGGCGGCAACAGCAAAGCGACCACAAGCACAAGGCCCCGCAGCTGGCTTCCAGCAGCCGGCAGGTCGCGACAGTTGAAGCCCAGCAGCCGGATGGGCAGCCTCCACCCAAGCGACAGAAAGGTGGCAAGCCCAACTTATTGCCGGCCTTCTCCTACAAGCAGACTCTGGATGGTCCTTGCAAATTCCATAGCGGCGCGAAGCCGTCAAATTACACCACCCGGAAGTGGCACTGGCTCACCAGGATCGCCAAGGGAGATGGCCTCCTACCTCCCCCGCCTGCTGGGCAGCCGCTACCGCCTCCGCCCCAGCAGCCGGCTGTCAGGCCAGTCAGCGCAGTACAAGATGAATACCTCGAAGAGCATGGAGTCTACATGGTGTTTACCAGCATGGCTGACGATCGGCGCAGCAGGCGGCTGCAGCGACAAGAGGTGAATGCAGTAGCATCAGAGACACCAGAGTTCATGCACTGGTCCGAGAAGCCTATCAGGTGGAGCAGGGCTGATCACCCAGAGGTGATGCCGAGTCCGGGCTCTTATGCCTTGGTCTTGGATGCCACCTTTGCCACGGATAGACGAGCCGCTCGTTTCTCGTGAGTTTTGATAGACGGAGGCAGCATCATCAACATCCTGTACAAGGACACCATGGAGAAACTAGGAATCAAGCAAAGATAGCTTCAGAACAGCCGGACTGTGTTCCACGGCATTGTTCCTGGGCTTTCCTGCTCACCAATCGGCAAGATCCTGATGGACGTCCTCTTTGGAGACAAAGAGCACTTCCGCCGAGAGTCAGTATGGTTTGAGGTGGTGGACCTCGAGAGCCCATACCATGCACTACTTGGCCGACCCGCCCTGGCCAAGTTCATGGCGGTCCCCCACTACGCCTACCTCAAAATGAAGATGCCCAGTTCCAGGGGAATTCTGACCATAGCCGGCGACTACCGGAAGTCGTCTGCCTGTGCAGCTGAGAGCAGTCGGCTAGCCGAGTCCCTGGTGATCGCAGCCGAGAAGCGGCTCCTTGAACGGGTTGTGGCGATGGCCGGCACGCAGCCAGAGGTGTCACCTAACCCAAAGGAGTCGGAGGCTGAGGGTTCGTTCAAACCAGCCAAGGAGACAAAGAAGATACCCTTGGATCCGGAGCACCGAGAGAGGTACGCCGTCATAGGCGCAAACCTCGACAGCAAATAGGAAGGCGAGCTCGTCGATTTCCTCCGTGAGAATCGGGACATCTTTGCATGGTCCCCCAAAGACATGCCAGGTGTACCAACGGAATTCGCCGAGCACAAGTTACATGTCCGATCTGATGCAAAGCCGATCAGGCAGCCCCTACGCCGCCTATCAGAAGAGAATAGAAGAGTTGTCGAAGAAGAGATAGCCCGACTCCTAGCAGCCGGCTTCATTATGGAAGTATTCTTTCCAGAGTGGCTAGCCAACCCGGTCCTGGTACTGAAGAAGAACAAGCAGTGGCGAATGTGTATTGACTACACGAGCCTCAACAAGGCCTGCCCCAAGGACCCGTTTGCTCTGCCAAGAATTGATCAGGTGATAGACTCCACCGCCGGATGCGAGCTGTTGAGCTTTTTTGATGCATATTCAGGATATCACCAGATCAAGCTGAACCCAGCTGACAGACTGAAGACCGCCTTCATCACACCGTTTGGAGCCTTCTGCTACCTCACCATGACGTTCGGCTTGAGGAATGCCGGCGCCACCTTTCAGTGTTGCATGCAGAAGTGCCTCCTCAAGCAGCTCGGCAGGTACGCCCACGTCTACGTGGACGATGTGGTGGTGAAGACGGAAAAGCGTGGAACACTGCTGGAAGACCTCAAGGAGACCTTTGAGAACCTACGCCGATTCCAGATCAAGCTCAACCCCGAGAAGTGCGTCTTCGGAGTACCAGCCGGCCAACTCCTTGGCTTCTTGGTCTCTGAACGCAGTATAGAATGCAACCCCGTAAAGATCAAGGCCATTGAGAGGATGGAGGTACCCAGCCGACTGTTGGACGTGCAAAAGTTCACCGGCTGCTTGGCGTCCTTCAGCCGATTCATCAGTCAGTTGGGCGAGAAAGCTCTCCCCTTATACCAACTCATGAAGAAGACCACTTTTTTCGAGTGGAACCACAAGGCGGACGAAGCTTTTTTCCAGTTGAAAAAGATGCTGACTACTCCACCCATTCTGGCGGCTCCGACTCCTAAGGAACCGATGCTCCTGTACATCGCCGCCACCAGCCGAGTAGTCAGCATGGTCATTGTAGTGGAACGCAAGGAGGAAGGCAAGGCACTACCTGTCCAAAGACCGGTATATTACTTGAGCGAAGTACTGTCAGCCTCCAAGCAGAACTACCCCCACAACCATAAGATGTGCTATGGCGTGCACTTTACCGCCAAGAAATTGAAGCCTTACTTTCAAGAGCATCCAATCACCGTGGTCTGCACGGCCCCACTTGCCGAGATCATCGGAAGCTGAGATGCTTCTGGCCGAGTGGCCAAGTGGGCTATAGAGCTGGCTCCCTACACCATCCACTACCAGCCCCGCACCGCCATCAAGTCACAAGCACTGGCCGACTTTCTCGTCGACTGGGCCGAGACCCAGTACCTACCTCCAGCGCCCGACTCCACCCATTGGCGGATGCATTTCGATGGCTCCAAGATGCGCACCGGCTTGGGAGTCAGCGTTGTCCTCACTTCTCCTAAAGGCGACAAGCTCAAATATGCACTACAAATCCATTTTGCCGCCTCCAACAACATCGCCGAGTACGAGGCGCTCATTCACGGGCTCCGGCTTGCCAAAGAACTCGGCATTCGCCGGATCCTGTGATATGGTGACTCGGACTTAGTGGTCCAGCAGTCGTCTGGCGACTGGGACGCCAAAGATGCAAACATGACGAGTTACCATTTCCTCGTACAGCAACTCAGTGGGTATTTCGAGGGGTGCGAGTTCCTCCATGTGCCAAGAAACGACAACGACCAACAGACGCCTTGGCATGAATCGGCTCTACCCGCCAAGCAATACCATCCGGCGTCGCCCTTCAACACCTCCTCAAGCCGTCTGTCAAGCCTTCACCAGAATCAGACTCTATCTTCGTGCCGGCTCCTCCCAAAGAAGTCGGATCCGACACCAGAGCCCCGGCAGACGGTACGGGGATTTCGGCAGATGGTTCCAAAGCCGCCACAGTCGACACCAGCCTAGGGACTGCAGAACCCGGCCCGGGGACTACGGCGGCGGGCTCGAAGACTCCAGAACTCAGCCCAAGAGCCGCGTCTGTCGGCCCGGGGACTTCATTAACCCAGCAAGCGGTTGTTGACTCCACCCCGCCGCCTCCCAGCCCAGCCGTCCTCGTCCAAGTCGCAGTTCTGGCAGTCGAAGAAATAGCAGCACCCTCATGGGCCCAGCCCATCCTCAAATTTCTGGTGAGCAAAGAGCTGCCAACTGATGAGACCTTAGCTCGGCAGGTACAACGTCGAGCGGCAGCCTACACCATAGTCAACAGAGAGCTGGTCAGGCGCAGCATCACTGGTGTCTACCAGCGCTGCGTAGAGCCAGAGCAATTCTCAAAGACATCCACCAAGGCGAGTGCGGCCACCATGCAGCTTCAAGAGCACTCGTCGCCAAAGCTTTTCGACACGGCTTCTTTTGGCCAACGGCCTTAGAAGAGGCCAAGGAATTGGTCCAAAAATGCAAAGGGTGCCAGAAGTTCCGCTCCAAGCCGCATCAACCGGCTTCTGCACTCAAGACCATCCCCATTGCCTGGCCTTTCGCAGTTTGGGGTCTAGACATGGTGGGACCATTCAAGACGGCACGAGGTGGCTTAACTCACTTACTTGTCACAGTGGACAAGTTCACCAAGTGGATAGAAGCAAAGCCAATCAAGAAACTAAACGGTCCGACTGCCGTGACTTTCATCTCCGATATCACAATTCGGTACGGCATACCACACAGCATCATCACCGACAATGGCACAAATTTTGCCAAAGGCGCCTTGGCCCATTTCTGTGCAACACAGGGCATCCGACTGGACCTAGCGTCCGTCGCCCATCCACAGTCAAACGGCCAGGTGGAGCGAGCAAACGGCCTCATCCTCTCTGGCATCAAGCCCCGACTAGTCAAGCCTCTGGAGCGTTCGACTAGCTGCTGGCTCGATGAGTTGCCAGCCGTCCTCTGGAGTCTGCGCACGACTCCAAACAAGTCAACCGACTTCACGCCTTTCTTCCTCGTCTACGGTGCTGAAGCCGTCATCCCAACGGACATAGAGTTCGACTCCCCGCAAGTCACCATGTACACCGAGGAGGAAGCAGAAGAAGCACGTCAAGACGGCGTCGATCTGCTGGAAGAGGGCCGGCTGTTGGCACTCAGCCGGTCCAGCATCTACCAGCAGAGCCTGCGCCGATACTACAATAGGAAGGTCAAGCCGAGATCTTTCCAAGAGGGCGACTGTCGGTGTCAAAACCGGCGGATCTCGGGTAGGGGGTCCCGAACTGTGCGTCTAGGCTGGATGGTAACAGGAGGCAAGGGACACAAAGTTTTACCCAGGTTCGGGCCCTCTCGATGGAGGTAAAACCCTACGTCCTGCTTGATTAATATTGATGATATGGGTAGTACAAGAGTAGATCTACCACGAGATCGAGGAGGCTAAACCCTAGAAGCTAGCCTATGGTATGATTGTTGATGTGTGTGTTGTCCTACGGACTAAAACCCTCCGGTTTATATAGACACCGGATAGGGTTAGGGTTACATAGAGTCGGTTACAATGGTAGGAGATCTGAACATCCGTATCGCCAAGCTTGCCTTCCACGCCAAGGAAAGTCCCTTCCGGAAACGGGACGGAGTCTTCAATCTTGTATCTTCATAGTCCAGGAGTCCGGCTGAAGGTATAGTTCGGCTATCCGAACACCCCCTAATCCAAGACTCCCTCAGTAGCCCCTGAACCAGGCTTCAATGACGACGAGTCCGACGCGCAAATTGTCTTCGGCATTGCAAGGCGGGTTCCTCCTCCAAGTACTTCATAGAAGATTTTGAACACAAAGATAGTGTCCGGCTCTGCAAAATAAGTTTCCACATATTGCCATAGAGAGAATAATATTTACACAAATCTAATCTGCTGACGTATTCCGTAGTGTGACATCACACCACGACCAAGCTTTTATTCGAACCGTTTTACTGTCCCATCTTAGCGCGTTACGCGAGGCGGTTTCCTTGGCACATCTTGTTAAAGCAGAGATCGTGTCCCCTTATTCCGGGATTCTCATCAATACGGGCGTGGGTAACCCAACCGCTTCTAGGACTCCTAGATCAGAGGCAAGTCCAAACGGACACGGGGAGGACGCTCGATATCCACCCTCTTTATAAAGGGATGAGGCCTTTTATTTTTCCCTCCCGTGCTCAATCGAATCCTTCCCCCACCTCAAGCTCAAACACCCAAAGTTCAGGTCAGGTGCTCCGAACCTTCAGTCATGTCCGGATCTAGCCTTCAATGCCGATGGGCGCCTTCTTCCGTCATGGAAGAAGACGTCAAAAAGTTGAGGGAGGCCAGATATCTGACCGCCGAGATTCTGCATCGGCTGCCTCCCCGGGGGCAGGCCGTCCCCTCCCCCGAACCCAACTAGAGCGTCGTGTTCGTCTCCCACTTCCTCCGAGGTCTAGGCCTTGCACTGGATCCTTTTGTCAGGGGCTTGATGTTTTACTACGGACTGGATTTCCATGATCTAGCTCCGGACTCCTTTCTTCATATCACGACATTTATTGTCGTGTGCGAGGCATTCCTCCGGGTTACCCCTCACTTTGGCCTATGGCTCAAGACCTTTGAAGTAAAACCGAAGACGATCGAGGGGCAACATGCGGAGTGTGGAGGTGCCTCAATATGCAAGATGATGGGAGCTGCATGGCCCAAAGGTTCCATTCCAGAGGTGTCTGAATTGTGGCAACATGAGTGGTTCAACATCACGGCTCCTAGAAGTGCCAAGTGGGCGGCCGCCCTTGTCTTCCTCCCGGGCCCTCCACCACAACTGATGTCATGGATTAGCAGAGGATTGAGCTGGGGTCCGGCCAAGGACGTGCCTATACTGCAGGGCCGCATTCAAGATCTCTTTAATGGAGATTTCAGTTTGGTTGCGGTAGCACAAGTTATGCTGGTTCGCCAAGTCCAGCCTTGCAAACGCCGGCCTCTTCGCTTGTGGGAGTTTAATCCCGAGGGACCGTGCGCCATTCAAAATTTCCTCGGCCTAACGCACGAGGAGATGTATAAGTCGTTCTTTGGACCTCAGGTGGAGTGTCCGGAAATCACCGAGGACGCGGGCCTGAGTAGCAACCGCGCCACCGAACAGGTAAGGCATCTTCCGGCAAAACATACTATCTCTCCTTTGTTACGAAGTTATTTCTAAGAGTTCGCTTTTTGACCAGGACTGGCTAACAAAGGCGAAGTTGATTCGGTGTTCGGCCCCCCTCCCTGAGGGTTTGGAAAATCCGGTATTGGAGAAGATGCTCCAGACCGCACCCTGCCCGGAGCCTTTAAAGGAAAATACTATGGATGGTAATACGGGCGGACGCGCGCCCTCAACGCTGCCCATTCCAGCCGAGGGAACGAGCGTCTCCATGAAGGAAGACGACCAGAAGAGGAAAAGGACTGCGCCCGAGGATTCGGAAGCCGAAACTTCCAAACGAGGGAAGAAGTCTCCCACAGAGGGTCCTACCTCGGGGGGCGCCGTTGCCGCACAAAGTCCGCGAGGGGATCAATTCTCCCACGAGTCATAAGTGACCCAAAATACCTTAATAGTACAGATATGTCGTCTTTTCTTCTGACAAGATAACCGCTGCATGTATCTTTGCAGTTCGGGCCTTAGCCCCTCTCAAATGAGCTCGTCTTCGGGGGATCTTCTTCCAGAGATGATGGAGAGCGAAACACCCCCTCCGGACTCCTCCGCTCCGGAAGCGGGCGACCCTGAAGTGTCGTCGCGGAGGGCCTCTCCGAGTCCGGCGAGGCCAGAAGATAATCCTGTCGACCCCCGAAGTTCCCAGTGTTCGGCTCCCGAAGAGAGCAGACAAACGAGTCCGGCACCGTCTAGTGTGCGGTCGGATGTTCTGAGGGAGTTGGTGGGGCGAGCGGCCATCTCAGATGAACACCGTGTGCTGATGAATAAGGTGATGGAGAGAATCTCGTCCGCCGAAAGCGGATTGCATAAAGCCTTTATGAGTCTACTGACAGGGTTTGAGGTACGTAAAATAATGTATGATAGTCCTGCACATACTAGGTGTGCCCTGTGTAGATAGTAGCCCCTGAGACTCTGGTTGTCGTCGGAAACGACAACGAACAGAGGATCATATTCCCAGGTAATAACCATACTGCCTCGATGTGCAGGTGATGGAAGCTCCGGTGGCTAGCCGGACTAGCGACTTTGCCCATTTAGAATGGTAGTTGGATGCGGCAGACGCCGACATCGAGCTTGTTAACAAAAGGCTTGACGAGGCACAGGGTAAGTGTCATTATCTGGTGAACGTCACATAGGGAGAGTAGCATGATGCCAGTATCTTTAATATGTTGTGACTGCAGATGGGGCTGCCAATGTTGAAGCCTTGCGGGCAGAACTTGCCTGAGCCAAGGAACAAGCGAGGTTGGGTAATGCGGCTGCTTTAAAGGTGGCCGAAGAGTTGCAAGCCGAGAAGGCCGCACATGGCGATAGCCGAGATAAGATGGCCAAGATGGCTATAGAATTAAAAGCCGCCGCCGACCGTTGCCAGGTTCTTGAAAAGGAAAACCAGGCGAAGGCATCGGACCTTGAGAAGGCTGCTGCGACGAGGAAGGACCTCCGCTTTGCTATGAGGGCAAAGAAGGAGGAGCTGCGGGAAGCCGAGGATATTGTAGCTGGGAAATCCTTTATGTTGCGGAGGAAGTTCGGAGATCCACGGTATGCCCCCCTGGATCGGCTGTGGAGCTCGGAGGATGTGTATATGGATTTGGCGGCGAGCGCTGTCGATGCGGCCAAATACTTCCAAGGTCAGACGGACCGTGGAGTAGACCAGCTGTTTTGGAGACAATTCCATACTCCCGAGCGTCCACTTTCATTAACTGACCAATTAGCCGAATGGGCCGAACTAAATAGGTTGTCCGGACTCTCCATGAGGTCTGTTGTGGATCAGTTATGGCCGGAAGGGTCAAAACCAAACAACTATTTCATCTTGGTGCAGCAGTTACTCGATGTGATGCCACGCATTGATGCGATGAAGAGGTCGGCGTGCATAGAGGGCGCACGGATGGCTTTGCCCGTGTCAAGGCATACTGGGCAGAGATGGATGCTACCAATGTTGTAGCGCGGGATTAGGCCATAGGTCGAAAGGCTGTTGAGCAGTACTTTGAAGAAGTTCTTGAGGGTGCCCGTTTGGTAGAGACCCAGTGCTCAAAAAATATTATGTTTGAGTGATATGTAATCTCATTGTAAGCGAAATGCTTTTATAGAGTTTTATAAGGCTATTTTTATACTTTTGCCTGAAAGTAATATGATGCCTCCTGGGCGGCCGTTTTTGTACACGTGTGTATAACCTGAAAGATTGCAGTCGTCGGCTTCAACCCCCATGCATATAATGCGGAGGTGCTAGCAAAAACACGCGTTCACACTTAACCCAACGTCTTGGTCCTATTAAGGAGGTGATAGCAGAGCGAGCGAGGCAACCGGACTATAATGCTTTAACACTTTCACTTAGCCATAGGAGTTTGATAGTGGGGCTACTAGATAGCCCCTGGTGGCTCCGCACTCTCCCGATCTCGGGGTGCGTATATGCCTGGCCGGAAAACGGCACTTCGTTAAGGCAGAGGAATTCTAACATTCCCACAGGTCATCGAGTGGTTGACCAGTCTCACGCTATATCATGACAGTCAGTTTTCGGCTTTCCTTACTGAGGTCCTCATCCAGATGAACCAGGGCACAATCGCAGTAGTTCTCCTGGTGCTACCTTAGCCGGTAAAGCGGAATGTAAGGCACCAAAACCCAGGAGCCGGGCAAACCCAACATTTGACCAAAGACAATGATTCGGAGCTGATGCATATAGGGCCAAACTCGCGACGCCGAACACTCCCTAAGGTATTCGGTCTTTGTGGTATAAACCGGGCCTAAATAATGCCCTTTGTAAGAAGCCCCTTGTGTCCAGGTACATGCATTGTTCTGGCGTGGCCACATGCCAAGACGTCAGCATCCTTCACAACGGTGGAAATGTATCAACAAGAGACAGTAAAAAAGGTTTACGCAGGGTCTTAATCTAAAAAGAATCCTTTGAGCGGGTCCCTACTGCACGTCTGCGCCTATGTCTCCGTTGTGCCGTATCCTGGATGGGTGTAGCACAATGATCGTCTGTAAAAGAGAGGAAGTTAAGTGAAAGAGTTGTTGTGCAAAAAGATAGTTTTTAGAAAAACCATG
>NC_053028.1:278450606-278501152 GCF_003073215.2 Triticum urartu
GCCCCCTTGCCCCTTTTTCCCCTGGGTTTCCGGGGGCCGGGGGTCATTTTTTTTTAACCCCCCCCCCCCCCCGGGCCAGTGCTCCTCTGAGTGTTGGCCCAAATAGAGCCACTTGCAGCGCCACCTCGGGGCAACTAGAGGGTTGGTTTTAGTTGTACGTAGTGTTCATCTGAGTGTGCCCTGAGAACGAGATATGTGCAGCTCCTATCGGGATTTGTCGGCACATTCGGGCGGTGTTGCTGGATTTGTTTTAACCTGTCGAAGTGTCTTGAAGAACCAAGATACCAGTCTGATCGGAACGTCTCGGGAGGAGGTATATTCCTTCGTTGACCGTGAGAGCTTGTCATGGGCTAAGTTGGGACTCCCATGTAGGGATTTGAACTTTCGAAAGCCGTCCCCGCGGTTATGGGTAGATGGGAATTTGTTAATGTCCGGTTGTAGATAACTTGAACCTTAACTTAATTAAAATGAATCAACAGTGTGAGTTACCGTGATGGCCTCTTCTCGGTGGAGTCCGGGAAGTGGACACGGTGTTGGAGTAATGCTTGCCGCATGATTGCCCTTTAGTTATTCGACCGCGCTTTACCTTCTCTTCTCGCTCTCTTTTGCTAACAGGTTAGCCACCATATATGCTAGTCGTTTGCTGTAGCTCCACATATTTACCTTGCCTTTCCTATTAAGCTTAAATAGTCTTGATCGTGAGGGTGCGAGATTGCTGAGTCCCTGTGACTCACAGATTACTTCCAAACCAGATGCAGGGCCTGATGATTCCGCTCCAGGTGACGCGCTTGAGCTCAAGTGGGAGTTCGACGAGGACTCGCAACGATACTACGTGTCTTTCCTTGATGATCAGTAGTGGTGCCCAGTTGGGGGTGATCGGGACCGTGTCGCATGTTGGGTTATCTTTTATTTTGGCGCCGTAGTCAGGCCATGAGTGTTTGGATGATGTAATGTTATTTATGTACTTGATTGACGTGGCGAGTGTAAGCCAACTATGTTATCTCCCCTTTATTATTTATATTACATGGGATGTTGTGAACATTGCCTAACTTGCGACATATGCCTTCAATGCGATTATGCCTCTAAGTCGTGCCTCAACACGTGGGAGATATAGTTGCATCGAGGGTGTTACAAGTTGGTAATCAGAGCCTTCCCCGACCTTAGGAGCCCCATTGCTTGATCGTTTCTAGCGGCCGAGTTGTGTCTAGAAAAATGTTTTGAGTCATTTAGGAATTATATATCGGAGAGTTTAGGAATTCTTTTTACTTCCCAGTCTCCTCATCGCTCTGGTAAGGCATCCTGACGTAGAGTTTTGACTCTTCTCTTCTCAAATTTCACTAAAAAAATTTAGGATCACGTGGGTATCTTGGAATCGTTCCGATGGTTTTATGACGAGAACATTGTCTTGGTGCCTCCTGTCAGGGGTTTTGTGGAAGTGTCCCGGGGAGTTGAGCTCTAAGGTGTTGTCGTCATAATTTTATCGTTGCAGTTCTGGAATACCTGAGTTTAGTACGCCGACATCGAAAATCTCTTTTATGCAGTTCGTTGGTGAGATAACCTCGACGCCACCTAGTACTGGGGCAGGAGTTCGGGAGTATTGCCATAACTTGTATAACGGATGCTTTTCGAAGGTTGAGGTAGATGGTTTCCGAAGTTTTTCTCGGTTATGTGTTGAAGGATGGATACAGCCGGATGTAGGATTTGCTAGATTTGGGTGAGATATTATGCTTCCCCTGTATCCCCAACACCTGATTGGATAACCGGAAAGGTTCGGGAGTTTCATAGGTCGGAATTATTGTAGCTCTAGTTCTTCTTCCACGGATATTTGGTTTGAGATTGGGATTTCTTACCGAGTATTCGTTCTTGATTCGTACCTTGTTGATTTATTTCTCTACCTAAATTCTAAGTGGCTTCTCAATTTATGGATATGTGACCATTTCAAGAGGAATGCATTCGTTCATTTTGTTCAGATGTGAAGACTGTATGTTGCAATTTTCATTCCGTTGGATTCAGCTTCATTTTATCTATCTATGTGCTAACGGTGGTCAACCTCTTCAGGATGGCTCCCGCTAAGAGCACCAATCAGAATCAGAATCAAGATCCGCCACCACCTCCACCTCCTCCGGAGGCATGGCAAGCTGTGATGGCCGCAACCAATGCAAACACACAGTTGATCATGCAAATTCTCCAAGAGTGCAATCAAGACAACCAAGGGAACCAAGGCAACAATCAGAATCACTTTGCTACACTCAACCAGTTCCTTGCTAACGGGCCAAAGACTTTCAGCAATTGTGTTGAGGCTACTGATGCTGACGATTGGCTCGTGGATTTGTGCAAGCATTTCGAGTGTAGTAACGTCAGGCCTGAGGACTTTGTCAAGTTCGCTTCCTTCCAACTCAAAGATCAAGCTGTAGAATGGTTCCAGCAGTACAAGGATTCCAGAGGTGGACGTGTGATCACTTGGGATGAATTCCGTCAAGATTTCAGAGCTCATCATATTCCTCAGAGCGTGGTTGAAAGCAAGCGTGAGGAATTCCGCAACCTGAAGCAAGGCTCTTTGTCTGTCTATGACTACAACAAGTTGTTCCAAAAGCTCGCCCGCTTTGCCAAGCAAGACGTACCTGATGAGAAGAGCATGATATACCAGTTCAGGGGTGGTCTCAGAGAAGAAATTCAGCTAGCTCTTGTTCTCTTTGAGCCCTTGAGGTACGATGAGTTCTACAACATGGCACTGAAGCAAGAGGCCGCTCAACTGAGGTGTGATGCTTCCAAGAAGCGAGCCAGAGATGCTACTCCTTCTTCCTCTACTCAAGTGGCCAAGCAGCAGAAGTATTGGCTTCCTCCTCCTCTGTTCCGTCAGCCGTATCAGCAGAAGAGCAAAGGTGGCAGTGGTTCTTCTCACCCACCCAACCCTGGCTTTCAGAACAAGACTTCGTCTCAAGCTCCAAGATCGAGTGCTCCGTATCACCGTCCGCTTTCAGAGGTCACGTGCAACAAGTGCCAACAGAAGGGTCACTATGCCAACAAGTGCTTCAATCAGAGGCGTCTTCCTCCTCCTCCTCCTGTGAGATCGGCAAGTACAGCTGTGGTCAAGCATAACCCCAAGCACGCCAAGGTCAATTTGCTGAACGCAGCTCAGGCAGAGGACTCGCCAGATGTGATTATGGGTAACCTTCCTGTTAACGATGTTCCTGCAAAAGTTCTTTTTGACACTGGTGCATCGCTTTCTTTTATTTCAACACCATTTGTGGCCAAGCATGATTTTGTGACCGAAAGGATTCCTGTTCCATTGAAGATTGTGTCTCCGGGCAAGCAAATGACTTCTAACAATTGCGTCCCGGATGTCTCTATCACGTTGGGCGATTACAAGTTTCTCTCTTCTCCGGTGGTTCTTGGTAACTCGGATATTGATCTTATTCTCGGAATGGATTGGCTTTCTAAGCACAAGGCGCATCTTGATTGTGCAGCCAGGCAGATTCAATTGACTCATTCGTCTGAGGATGTAATTGTCTTTGCCGCTCGAGATAATACCATCCGTCTGTTTTCTCTCAATGAGAAGGGTGAACTGGATGCTATCTCGCAAATTCCAGTCGTTTGCGAATATCAAGACGTCTTTCCAGAAGAGCTTCCAGGAATGCCTCCGCACCGGCCAGTTGAATTCGTCATCGATCTTGAGCCTGGCACGGAACCTGTGTGCAAGCGTCCTTACAAGCTCGGACCTGAAGAGTTGAAGGAGCTGAAGAAGCAACTCAATATTCAAGAGAGAATGGGTCTCATCCGGCCTAGTTCTTCTCCGTGGGGTTGTGGTGTTCTTTTTGTGAAAAAGAAGGATGGAACGGACCGACTTTGTGTCGATTACCGTCCATTGAACAAGAAGACCATCAAGAACAAATACCCACTTCCCAACATCAATGAGTTGTTCGAACAACTCAAAGGTGCTCAAGTATTCTCCAAGCTTGATCTCCGTATGGGTTATCATTAGATTCGAATCCGTGAGCAAGATATTCCCAAGACGGCTTTCAGGACAAGCTATGGTTCATATGAATACACTGTCATGTCTTTTGGCCTTGTCAACGCTCCTCCGACTTTCTCTCGCATGATGAACTTCATCTTCAACGCCTACACCAATGACTTCGTTTTGGTCTATCTCGACGACATTCTGGTTTTCTCGAAGAACAAGGAAGATCATGCCAAGCACTTGCGTTTGGTACTCGACAAGCTCAGAGAACACCAGTTCTACGCCAAGTTCTCCAAGTGCGAATTTTGGCTCGATGAGGTTCTTTATCTTGGTCATATCATCTCTACCAAGGGCATCACAGTGAATCCTGAGAAGGTGTCTGCAATTGTGAATTGGGAACCTCCTCAGAACGTGAAGCAACTCCGTAGCTTCCTCGGTCTCGCAAGCTATTGTCGAAGATTCATTGAAAACTTTTCTAAGATCGTGAAGCCTCTCTCAAATCTTCTCCAGAAGCACGTCAAGTACGTTTGGTCTCCGGAGTGTGACATTGCTTTCAACACTTTGAAAGAGAAATTGATCACTGCTCCAGTTCTGACTCCGCTTGATGAATCCAAGCCATACAAGGTCTTTTGTGATGCCTCTCTCCAAGGTCTTGGCGCAGTGTTGATGCAAGAGAAGAAAGTTGTTACTTATACCTCTCGCCAGTTGAAGCCCAACGAGAAGAACTACCCCACTCATGACCTCGAGTTGGCGGCAGTTGTGCATGCTCTTTTGACTTGGAGACATCTCTTATTGGGAAGAAAAGTGGACATTTTCACTGATCACAAGAGTCTCAAGTACATCTTCACTCAGCCTAATCTCAACCTCAAGCAAACTCGATGGGTTGAAATGATTCAAGAGTATAATCCAAGTATCGAGTATACTCCAGGCAAGGCCAATGTGATTGCTGATGCATTGAGCAGGAAAGCTTATTGCAACAGTCTGATTCTTAAGCCTTATCAACTCGAGCTTTGTGAAGATTTCCGCAAACTTAATCTGCAAGTTGTTCCTCAAGGTTTCCTCGCCAACCTTCAAGTCTCTCCTACCTTGGAAGACCAGATTTGCCAAGCTCAGCTTCTTGATGCTATGGTGAAAAAGGTGAAGATTGGGATTGCCAAGAGTCAACCCAAGTACAAGTGCTACCGCCTTGATGACAAGGATACTCTTTTCTTCGAGGATCGTATTGTTGTACCCAAAGGTGACCTCCGTAAAGTGATCATGAACGAGGCTCACAATTCTCTCCTCTCCATCCACCCTGGGAGCACAAAGATGTATTAGGACCTCAAGCAGGCTTATTGGCGGACTCGAATGAAGCATGAGATTGCTCAATTCGTGAATGAGTGTGATGTCTGCAGAAGAGTGAAGACAGAACACCAAAGGCCAGCTGGTCTCCTCCAGCCTCTTGCCGTTTCCGGCCTTAATTAATTTTATTTTCTTAGGTTCGGGTTTTTGTCTCCGTGTGTTGTTATCGTTGTCATGCATCTCATATCATGTCATCATGTGCATTGCATTTGTATACGTGTTCATCTCATGCATTCGAGCATTTTCCCCATTGTCCGTTTTGCATTCCGGTGCTTCGTTCTCCTCCGGTGGTCATTTCTACCTTTCTTTCGTGTGGGGATTAAACATTTCCGTATTGGACCGAGACTTGCCAAGCGGCCTTGGTTTACTACCGGTAGACCGCCTGTCAAGTTTCGTACCATTTGGACTTCGTTTGATGCTCCAACAGTTAACCGAGGGACCGAAAAGGCCTCGTGTGTGTTGCAGCCCAACACCCCTCCAATTTGGCCCAAAACCCACCTAACTCTGCTCCATCATCTAGAGCGTTCGATCACGATCGCGTGGCCGAAAACCGCACCTCATTTGGACTCTCCTAGCTCCTCCTATGCCTATTTAAAGACCCCTCCGAAATTCTCTTTCTTCCTCTCCCGAAACCCTAGTCGTCTTCCACCTCTCGCCGCCGGACACTTCCGATTCGGGCCGGACGTGTCCGACTTGCCCCGCCGCCGCCACGTGTCGCCGCCCCGTTGGCGTGTCCACCGTCCCCGCCGCCAGGCCCGCCGGGGCCCGAGGCCGGCCCCCGCGGCCCGTCTCCGTGCCGCCACTCCCCGCTGGAGGCCCCGCGCCGCCCTGAGGCGCGCGCGTCGCCGCACGACGCTCACCGGCCGCCTCCTCTTCCCAGGTCGTCGCCGCCGCACTTTAGCCGACCAGAGCAAAGCTCCACGGCGGCGGGCCCCTCCGACGTCGCCGACCCCGCGCCGCCGTGCACCGCCGCCTCCACCCGGCCTCTCCTTCCTCTTCTCCGGCAGACTCCGGCCACCGCGACGCTACTCCGGCAAGATCCCGACGAACCTCGGCTTCCGCACCCGGCAAACCCTAGATCTGTCTCGGAGAGGTCTAATTTTTCTTCCAAGTCCTAAATTCTCAGATGCATATGCCCATCTTCATCATGTTGTAACTTTGCATCCGTAGCTCCGTTTTGGGCATATAGCATATCAAAATGTTCATCTCAGAGAGTACATCATTTCATCTCATTGCATCATTTTCATTTGAGTTCATCTTGATGCCCGAAATGCTGTTGGAAGAGTGCTACTTGAGATAATTGTCAGATCTGCTGCTCCATTTAGATATTTGTCATTTTTGCCATGATTATTGTGTGCATGATATGCCCATGAGCTCTACATATGTTTTGTTAAGGGTTTTGCCATCTTTCCATAGGTGCAACCCATGTATTTTTGTGATGTGTGTGGTGTCTAGCACAAGCTTGCAAAGTGAGGCACTTGGTAATTCTGATTTCAGGGACTTAGCATTTCCACTAAGTCCTTGAGCTGTTTATCTCATATTGCCATATGTTCATGTTGTTTCCTAGTGATCCGTGCCTCTTTTGAGGATGATCAATAAGGATGTTTTGTTAATATTATGGTGCTCTATCCATCCATGTCTTTTTTTGCAATTATGGAGCACCCTAGCTTGAGTCAATCGAGCTCTACTTTTGCTATTTCGTGAATCTGGGCAGATTGTCTACTTGTTAGCGATTTTGCCGAGGATGTTGTAGTTGATCCGTGCATGCTATGTTATTGTTCTTGCCATGTCTAGCTTGCATTTTGTGTATTCTTGATGGGTGTATGCTTATATTGTCATGACTTGCTCTGTAGTGAGTGCATCGAGCTCGTAAACATGCCTACTTGATATATGTTTCAGCATGCTCCAGTTTTCACTAAGTCTGAGACTGATTATGTTTTTGCCATGTTCACATGCTTGCAATTGTATTTTATGATCCCTTTTGGCTCAAGGTCAATAAGGGACTTTTGTTAAGCTCTTTGAGTAGCTCCATGACATGCTTTACTTTGCCATGTTCAGGTCCTGTAGCATATAGTTTGCATGCTCCGAAGAGTGCTATCTGATCTGAAATTCCAGACAAGTGTTAATTTCACTAAGTCTGAGATCTGTTTACCATATGCATTTTTGCCATGCTTGTTTGAACCTGTTAATGGATGAATTGGCCGTAGCTCAGTGCTAGACTTTTGTTAAGCATCTTGAATGGATTCCTGCATGTATTTTTATGCCATGTTTGGGTGCTGTAGCATGTTCATCTTGTTGCATTTAGATGGCTACTTGCTGTAAATCGCAGAACGTGGTCATATTTGAATCGCTTGCCATTTCCAAACCGTAACTCCGATTCCGGCGTTCTTTATATCGTTTTCAAGCGATTTCATCTCATATTTCCAGTGGCACACTTGGATTTCCAAGTTGAGGCCAGGTCCATGTATTCCTTGGCACATCTTGCTTATGCATCCTGCATCGCATCCCGCATAGCATATCATCCTTGCATCATATTGTTTGAGCTTTGCACGTGGTTGATTGTGTTACGTTTGCTTGTTTTTCTTGTTTGGGTAGAACCGAGAGACGAGTTCGCTAACGAGCAGCCTGTTGAGTTTGCTTTCGAGGATCCAGTCAACTCTGACAACTTTGCAGGCAAGATGATCATACCCTCGAAATCACTACTATCTTTGCTTTGCTAGATGCTCGCTCTTTTGCTATGCCAATGCTACGATGCCTACCACTTGCTTTCAAGCCTCCCAAATTGTCATGTCAAACCTCTAACCCACCATGTCCTAGCAAACCGTTGATTGGCTATGTTACCGCTTTGCTCAGCCCCTCTTATAGCGTTGCTAGTTGCAGGTGAAGATTGGAGACCGTTCCTTGTTGGAACATTTATTTACTTGTTGGGGTATCATTATATTGCCATGTTATCTTAATGCATCTATATACTTGGTAAAGGGTGGAAGGCTCGGCCTCTCGCCTAGTGTTTTGTTCCACTCTTACCGCCCTAGTTTCCGCCATATCGGTGTTATGTTCCCGGATTTTGCGTTCCTTACGCGGTTGGGTTATAATGGGAACCCCTTGATAGTTCGCCTTGATTAAAGCTTTTCCAGCAATGCCCAACCTTGGTTTTACCATTTGCCACCTAGCCTCTTTTTCCCTTGGGTTTCCGGAGCCCGAGGGTCATCTTATTTTAACCCCCCCCCCCCGGGCCAGTGCTCCTCTGAGTGTTGGTACAAATAGAGCCACTTGCAGCGCCACCTCGGGGCAACTCAAGGGTTGGTTTTAGTTGTACGTAGTGTTCATCTGAGTGTGCCCTGAGAATGAGATATGTGCAGCTCCTATCGGGATTTGTCGGCACATTCGGGCGGTGTTGCTGGATTTGTTTTAACCTGTCGAAGTGTCTTGAAGAACCGAGATACCGAGTCTGATCGGAACATCTCGGGAGGAGGTCTATTCCTTCGTTGACCGTGAGATCTTGTCATTGGCTAAGTTGGGACTCCCCTGCAGGGATTTGAACTTTCGAAAGCCGTGCCCGCGGTTATGGGCAGATGGGAATTTGTTAATGTCCGGTTGTAGATAACTTGAACCTTAACTTAATTAAAATGAATCAACAGTGTGAGTTACCGTGATGGCCTCTTCTCGGCGGAGTCCGGGAAGTGGACACGGTGTTGGAGTAATGCTTGCCGCAGGATTGCCCTTTAGTTATTCGACCGCGCTTTGCCTTCTCTTCTCGCTCTCTTTTGCGAACAGGTTAGCCACCATATATGCTAGTCGTTTGCTGTAGCTCCACATATTTACCTTGACTTTCCTATTAAGCTTAAATAGTCTTGATCGCGAGGGTGAGAGATTGCTGAGTCCCTGTGACTCACAGATTACTTCCAAACCAGATGCAGGTCCTGATGATTCTGCTCCAGGTGACGCGCTGGAGCTCAAGTGGGAGTTCGACGAGGGGACTCTCAATGATACTACGTGTCTTTCCCTGATGATCAGTAGTGGTGCCCAGTTGGGGGTGATCGGGACCGTGTCACATGTTGGGTTATCTTTTATTTTGGCGCCATAGTCGGGCCATGAGTGTTTGGATGATGTAATGTTATTTATGTACTTGATTGACGTGGCGAGTGTAAGCCAACTATGTTATCTCCCCTTTATTATTTATATTACATGGGATGTTGTGAAGATTGCCTAACTTGCGACATATGCCTTCAATGCGATTATGCCTCTAAGTCATGCCTCAACACGTGGGAGATATAGTCGCATCGAGGGTGTTACACGGGGACTCAGCAATCTCACACCCTGGCGATCAAGACTATTTAAGCTTATAGGTAGGTAAAAGGTATGAGGTGGAACTACAGCAAGCACTATCATATATGGTGGCTAACATACGTAAATGAGAGCGAGAAGAGAAAGGCAAGGCACGGTCGAGAAACTATGGTCAAGAAGTGATCCTAGAACAACCTACGTTCAAGCATAACACGAGACTGTGTTCTCTTCCCGGACTCCGCCGAAAAGAGACCATCACGGCCACACACTCTGTTGATTCATTTTAATTAAATTAAGATTCAAGTTTTCTACAACCGGACATTAACAAATTCCCATCTGCCCATAACCGCGGGCATGGCTTTCGGAAGTTCAAATCCCTGCAGAGGTGTCCCAACTTAGCCCATCACAAGCTCTCACGGTCAACGAAGGATATTCCTTCTCCCAAGACAACCCGATCAGACTCGGAATCCCTGTTACAAGACATCTCGACAATGGTAAAACAAGTCCAGCAAAACCACCCGAATGTGCCGAAAAATCCCGATAGGAGCTGCACATATCTCATTCTCGTGGCACACCGGATAAGCAATCCGTACAACTAAAACCAACCCTCAAGTTTCCACGAGGTGGCGCTGCAAGGGGCTCTAGTTTGGACCAACACTCAGAGGAGCACTGGCCCGGGGGTTTAAAGTAAAGATGACCCTTGAGTCCGCAGAACCCAAGGGAAAAAGAGGCTAGGTGGCGAATGGTAAAACCAAGGTTGGGCTTTGCTGGAGGAGTTTTATTCAAGGCGTACTGTCAAGGGTTTCCCATTATAACCCAACTGTGTAAGGAACGCAAAATCAAGGAACATAACACCGGTATGACGGAAACTAGGGCGGCAAGAGTGGAACAAAACACCAGGCATAAGGCCGAGCCTTCCACCCTTTACCAAGTATATCGATACATTAAAATAGACAAGATATAATAATGATATCCCAACAATAAACATGTTCCAACAAGGAACAAACTCCAATCTTCACCTGCAACTAGCAACGCTATAGGAGGGGCTGAGCAAAGCGGTAACATAGCCAAACAACGGTTTGCTAGGACAAGGTGGGTTAGAGGTTTGACATGGCAATATGGGAGGCATGATAAGCAAGTGGTAGGTATCGTCGCATAGGCATAGCAATAGAGCGAGCATCTAGCAAGCAAAGACAGAAGTGATTTCGAGGGTATGGTCATCTTGCCTGCAAAGTTCTCCGAGTTGACGTTAGCTTGATCCTCGTAAGCGTACTCAACGGGCTCCTCGATCACGTACTCGTCTCCCGGCTCTACCCAAAGCAAGAACACAAGCAAAGGGAGACACAATCAACCACGGTGCAATGCGCAAGCAACATGATGCAAAACATGGCATGATATGCGGGATGTGATATGCAATGCATATGCATGCTTCGGAAAGGAAAGATTGAACCTGGCCTCAACTTGGAAAACCAAGAGTGCCACTGAAAAGAGGAGTTGATTTTGGTCGAAAATGATATAAAGATCACCGGAATCGGATGCACGGTTTGCAAATGGCAAGTAAAACAAATAAGGCACCTATCTGCGATTAACAGCACGAGGCCATCTAAATGCATCAAGAACAACAAGCTACTGCACTCTAACATAACAACAAAGCACATGTCAGTGATCCACTCAAGATGCTTGACAAAAGATGAACACTGAGCTACGGCTAAATCACTCAATAGCAGGTTCAAACAAGCATGGCAAAAGTGCAAAAGATATCAGGTTACAGACTTAGTGAAAATAACATGTTAGGAATTTAACATCAGGGAGCAATGTTTAGAGCAAGATAACAACATGCTATAGGAACATATCATGGCAAAGCAAGGCATGGCATGAAGCTACTCAAAGCATACAACAAAAGTCCCTTACTGACCATAAGCCAAAAGGGATCAGAAAATACAATGGCAACCATGTGAACATAGCAACTTCCGTTAACAGATTCAGACTTAGCAGAAAACTGGAACATGGCAAAACAGATTCACGTAGGCATGTTTGCGAGCTCGATGCACTCACCACAAGGCATTGCATGACAAACTAAGCATACACCCAGCAAATAGGCATGGCATAGAAGCTAAACATGGCAAGAACAACCTCATAGCATGCACGGATCAACTACAACAACCTCGGAAAAATTGCTTAACATGTAAACAATCTGCCAGGAACATTTTATAGCAAATGTAGAGCTCGATTGAGTCATCCTAGAGCACTCCATAATTGAAAACAAAGACTTGGATGGATAGAGCATAACAATATCTCCAAAACATTCTTACTGAACATGCTCAAAAGAGGCATGGATCACTCTGTATCAACAAGAATACATGGCATAAAAATATTATCAGGGAAAAGACTTAGAAGATTTCTAAGTCCCTGAAATCAGCAACATTACGAGAGCTACTTTGCATGCTTGTGCTAGTCACCACAGAGATCACAAAAATACATGGCATACACCCCTGTAAAGATGGCATGGCATACTTCAAAACACATGTAGGGCTCAAGTTCATAGGAGGCACACATTAAACATGGCAAAAATGACAAATGTCCAATTACTAATAAGAATTTGAAACTAACATTGCATGGCACTCTTGCAACAGCATTTAGGGCATCAAGATGAGCTCAAATGAACATGGTGCAATGGAATGAAATGAAGTGCTCATCGAGGCGAACAATTTGATATGCTACACGCCCAAAACGGAGCCACGGGTGATGAGTTATGATGCGATGAAGAATGCAAAAAAAATTGGGGCTTAGGGAAAAAGTCAACCCGGCTAGGGTTTCTCTAGATCTGGATCGGGATCGGCATGGAAAACGAGATTTGCCAGAAACACTGTAGATGGCCGGAGAGGATGGAGTTTGCCAGATCCGTGGACGAGGGGCTCGCCGGTGACCGGAGTAGACGAGGACGGTGATGAGGTGATCGGCGAGGTCGGGCGGTGGCTCGGCGAGGTCGGGCGGTGGCGAGGCGCTGCGGTGGCGCGGCCAGAGTCGTCGGCGGGCGGTGGTCGCGGCAGCCGGCGAGGAGGAAGGCGCGGCGGCACGGCGACGCTCGGGCGGCGCAGCGAGCCGGGGAGGCGCGGGGGCGACATGAGCCTCGGCGGGCCGCCCTGGGCTCGGTGGGCCGGCGGTGGAGGGAGGCGGCCGGGCGAACGGCGAGGCACCATGTGGTGGCGGTGGTGCGGGTCGGACATGTCCGGCCCAAAGCGGACGCGTCCGGCGGCGAGAGGTGGGAGGAGACTAGGTTTAGGGTTGGAGTGGATCCAGGATTTTCGGGGGGAGTTGCCTTTTTATAGGTAGAGGGAGCTAGGAGGCTCCAAATTGAGAAAGGTTTGCAGCCACATGATCGTGATCGAACGACCGAGATGATGGAGGGGGTTTAGGTGGGTTTTGGGCCACTTTGGAGAGGTGTTGGTCTGCAACACACACAAGGCCTTTTCGGTTCCTCGGTTAACCGTTGGAGTATGAAACAAAGTCCAAATGGCACAAAACTTGACAGGCGGTCTACCAGTAGTAAACCAAGGCCGCTTGGCAAGTCTCGGTCCAATCCGAGAACGTTTAACACCCGCACACGAAAAGAGGTAAAAGGGAACACCGGAGGACATAGGAGCGCCGGAATGCAAAACGGACAACGGGGAAAATGCTCGGATGCATAAGACGAACACGTATGCAAATGCGATGCACATGATGACATGATATGAGATGCATGACAAAGACAAAAGCAACACGAAGACAAAAACCCGACAACGAGGAAATATCATAACTTAGTGCCTGAAACGGCAAGAGTTGGAATACAAATATGGCAGGCTACATATGGGGCATTACAATGATCACCCAGTTAGATTGTGACGTTTGATAGCACAAAAGGTATTCCTTGGGTATCCGGGAGTTGCATAATCTCATAGTTGAAGGAATATGTATTTGACATGAAGAAAGCAATAGCAATAAAACTGAACGATCATTATGCTAAGCTAATGGATGGGTCTTGTCCATCACATCATTTTCCTAATGATGTGATCCCGTTATCAAATGACAACACATGTATGTGTTTAGGAAACCTTAACCATCTTCGATCAACAAGCTAGTCTAGTAGAGGCTCACTAGGGGCACGGTATTTGTTTATGTATCCACACATGTATTTAAGTTCCCAATCAATACAATTTTAGCATGAATAATAAACATTTATCATGAATAAGGAAATATAAAAGAACAACTTTATTATTGCCTCTAGGGCATATTTCCTTCATGATCTCCTCTCGCTCACTGTCAAGAATTTTCCATCGTACATCGCCATCGAGCCCCTTTTGTCATTTCTGAAGGACACGTCCTACAACGCTGGCTTGGGATCCACAACTTCCAAGTTAGAACTCATCGATGGTGACCACGAGGAGGGAACTCTCTCCGACTCTTCCAAGGGGAAAGAGCCCATCTTCTCTTCCAAGGGGAAAGAGCCCGTCTGCGACATCAGGGAGGGCACCCTACAGTCGTGCTCTTCCAAGGTGAAGGAGACCATCTGCGACAACATGGAGCGCATCCAGGGTCCGTGCTCTTCCCACAGGAATGAATTGATCTGTGACAAGTGAGAAAACCCATGATTTGTTTTGCCGTGCCTCTTCACAGGGAGGAACCCATGATTTGTTTTGTTGAGTCCCTTTTGTAGTGTAGTGAGAATATGTCCAATTTTAATTGCTATATTTGGTTGTTTGAAGTATGCCTTCTTTATTTCAGTTGTTCACAATGTGATGTTGTATATGTGCAATTATTTACTGTGCAGTATTTTTCATCAATCCAATTTTAAACATACCGACAGGAATGCATATATTTGCTTGTTGTTAAGCCTGTTATAGCTAGCATATGCCTTTTTTAAAGTCTTTTGATTATTCGGTCATTTGTAGTTAGCATAGGTCCAATTTCAAATGCTATCTTTGGTTGTTTGTAGTATGCCTTGTTTATTCCAGTTATTCACAACATGATGTTTCATATGTGCAAGTATGAACTATGTAGTTCAATTTCATCAATACCAGTTTCAACAATACCACTACAAATGACTACATTTGGTTGCTGCATCTTGTAGTTAACACGCCTTTCCATTTTTATTTAACAATAACAAGTGTACTTAGACCAGCACAATACCAGTTTGAATGACTATGTTTGCTTGTCGTTAAATGTTAGGCATGTTGCAGTTAACACACCTTTCCACTTGTTTTGCTTTACTAGTGTGCTTAAACCTGCACACTGAAGCTATCGTTTGGAGATTATTTTGTGTGCCATGGATATATTTGGTTGATGTTTAGCCTGTTGCTTAACATGCCTCTCGATGTACCTACACAGGACAATTTTGGGAACGGTTGTTGTTTTCCATCGAGGTTAGTTTCATCCCATGGCTTATATATACTCACTATTCAGGATATCGGTAGCTGGTACCATATAAGCCCGGGGCTGATAAGGGACTAATCGGTGAATCGGACTTTTAACTAAATATATTTGTAACCCATTTATCATTAGGTTAACTAGGTCCATATGTAATATATATGAGGATACATAGCAACATGCATTGTACTTAATGTCTAAATATGCAATCCTAGGCAACATAGCAACAAGGAAGAGTGTTACCTTAATGTTTTGATGATGTCTAGATATACGTAGAAGAGCAGCAGCAACAACAACAGCAACAACAACAGCAACAACAACAACAACAACAACAACAACAACGACGACGACGACAACGACAACGACAACAACGACAACAACGACAACGACAACGACAACGACAACCACGACAACAACAACAACAACAACAACAACAACCACAACAACGACAACGAAAACAACGACAACAACAACAACAACAACGACGACGACAACGACAAGGACAACAACGACAACAACAACAACAACAACAACGACAACGACGACAATGACAACGATGACGACGGCGATAACGACAACGACAACAACAACTACTACTACAACAACAACAACGACGACGACAACAACAACAACAACAACGACGACGACGACGACAACAACAACAACAACAACAACGATGACGACGACAACGACAACAACGACAACAACAACAACAACAACAACACATCCCTGTTTAGATACTCAACTTAGCTAGAGGTTAGAGTTAGTTTCTAGCTTAGACTAACCCTGAACTAACTCCATCCAAAGAGGTGTTTGGATGACAGGGTTAGACTGACAATAAATAAAATAGGAGAACTAGCTCCAATTAGCACCTCTTGGGTTGGATAGTGTTTTCGGGTGGGTTAGATGCAACTAGCTCAAACCAGCCCTCATGTTTGGATATACTTTCGGGCTATTTGAGCCCTAACTATCTCAATCTAACTCTAACCCATGGATACAGCAACAGTTAATCAATCGATAATTTGTAAGAATGCAATAAACTCCTTCCGACCCATAATATAAGATGTTAATTCATCTAATATGTGAGTATATTGGATGTTATAAGATATTATAAAAGAGTGGTGTACTACATCATTGTGCAATTGTTGTTTAGCTCCTAATATTAACTTGGTGCTTTTAGGTACATATGTCATTGGTAAAGATCCGCGCTTCGACCCTTTCTGCGTATGGGGCAATGAGATATCAATGAACCAGCATCAAGTGAGGAAGCTGATAAAGATTGCTAGTAAATGGGTCAAAAGATGGCAATTAAACTATTTGTTTACACTTTATCCAAGACAACAGCGAACTGCTGGATGGTAGGTAAGAACTCTGCAACCTTCTTTTTACTGTCCATAATGAGTTGTGTTAGATGAGAATGTTTGAATCTTTTTCCTTTGTAGTGGTTCCCAAAGCAGTTTACTCAAGATTACCTCTCAAACTACATGATTGGTGGGCATGCAAAGGTTAAAGTATTTCTACTAGAACATCATGATTATCTAGATGTTTTCATGAAGACCGTGCAGGATGGGCGGTCGGCCATCACAAGGGGTTGGACTAGAGTCATGTGTGCCTTCTGCATGGATGAGGCACAATATGGGCATTCCGCTTCACCTTCACTGGTACCGTAAGGTGCTATACAGACGGTTTTTAAACCCTTTCCACGATGGCATTTGGAACCGTCGCAAAGTGAGTGTGGGCAATAGGGGGTCCTTCCCACATGATCCAGAAACCGTCGGGGTTGGGCAAGCGGCTACTGACGATCGCCATAGAATAAACGTATGAGAAGCCGCCCCAGTCCCACACATTACATCTCGACGTTACGTTTCTGATCAGAGAGATATCCCAAAAGATTACACCACTATAGTCATGTGAAAAAGGTGGACATCAACATTTAATCTGCTGATATGTTTGTGATAGGTACGTTATCGCACACGGTTCAAGAATGTAAAATGTGTGTGGTGCCTCTACTAATGCCATTGTGTCCATTTTCATAACCGTGTGCGATTGGTATTCCTATTACACACGCACACTGGTTTGAGGCATTTGCCGTATTACCATGAATCGCACACGCATTATGAGACGAAATCATGTGTGTGTCCGCCGGTCATCGCAAACTTTCACGTCAAAGAACCGTCTGTTCTCTTTTTTTTCATCGCACATGTTGTTTTCTTTCTAACCGTGTGCACATTATTTTATTCACTCTTATATATTTTTATTTTTGCCTGAAATTTATTATTTGAATTGGAAATTTTGAAATATGAAACATGCAATTCAAATTCTCAGCACAATGGTTCAATAACGAATCCATAAATAAAATTGTCAGTACAATATGTTCAGTAATTACAGGATTAGACATCAGTTAACTATGATGAACCACAACATTCACAGGTGGTAAAGGTGAAGAGACAAGTGTAAATCATTTTGACTGCCGATGGTGTTGAAGAAGCAGAATGCCCATAATGTGTCTTCCTGCATGCCATAGGCACGAACAACTTTTGTCCAACCCCTTGTGACGATTGCCCACCCATCCTTCACCGCCTTTAGGAAGACTTCTAGATCATTATCATGGTAGCATGAATTATATACTTTAACCTTAGTTGCCTCTACTGCGATCATGTAATTTGCAAGGTAATCACCAGTAAATAGCTTGGGAAACCACTGAAAAGAGAAAAATATCAGATACTGAGGTCTAATAGAGTAACTTGTTGTGGGAATGGGGAAAAGGCAACACATTACTTACCATCCTAAAGTTCACTGTTGTTTTGGACAAAGTGTAAATAAAGAGTTTAATTCCCATCACCCGTTTCTTTCACCTAACAATCTTTCTTAGTTTCCTCACTTGACGCTTGTTCATGAATATCTCATTGCCCCATATGCAAAAGGGACCGAAGTATGGATCAGTACCGCTCATATATGTACCTACAAGCAACCAGTAAATGTTAAAACCTAAACTGAGATTGCATAAATGATGTAAAATACAACTACCTATGTTCCTAAGTACAAGTATATTTAGAGATTTCAATATGAACTACATACGGATCAGTACAGTTTCTAAGATCCCAGGAAATGAAAGCCCGGGAGAAGTCCAGCATTTTTTCTCGCAATCGGCCCCAACTATCAGGGTCAGGTTGCGGCAAGGGGAAATGCAACCGATGTCTCGAGTTGGTCAAACGCAGCATGTCGCATGTCATCTCCTTCTGGCTTGAGAGGAGTCGATTTGGAGTGCCCTGCCGCCGCTTCATACGTGTCTTGGGTTTGCATCGCACCGCCGCCTCCTACCAGCGCCTCCCAGTGGGCAACAGGATGTGCCTCCTCCGTCGTCATCGAATCTACCGCTCGGCTCAGTGCCAGGGCCACCCCAAGGAAACTCCTCCTGTATCCACTACCCCCACTCCTAAGCGGCAGCCTCTCGGCGTCACATATGCCCTCCCCGCAACTGCCCCCCTCGATCTGCTATGTATCAGCATCGACGGAGCTTCCTCTACCCCGCCCTATCCACCCCTTTGCAGCGTTCTTGACCTCTTCACTCGACATCGCCAGCGTGCTTGCTTTCCACAGGGTCTGCTTGCAGGTGACTGGTAGCGCCCTTTAACCCCTGTACGTATGTGTGCCACAGCGGCCTGTTCAGAATGTCAGATTCAGTTACAGTCTATAGGGCGTAGAACATTCATAGATCAAATGAAGCTCCAAAACAATCGAAATCAGACACCATTCATACCAAACTACAGGTACGATAACGTTGTCGAGCTGTTTGGGCTTTGGAGATCGGTTTTGCTGCCTCTATTCTATTTTGGGTTTGGGAGTGGTCATTAGGGTTTGACGTTGCAGCTAGTATCCTGAATGAGAGAGGGCGAGGTGGAGATGAGACCACCTGAGGCGGCCGGACTACCACCGCCGTCTCATCAATCCTCGTCGGATGGCTGCGCAGGGGGGCACATCAGATCTGTCCGTGCTCTCCCAGTACCCTCGTGGCGGTGCCGTCGGGAGGAAAGGAGGGGCCGACGGGATTAGGTGGGGACCGTGACGACCAGCCACACAGTGAGATCGGACGAGAGGAGAGACGATGGGCACAATGGTGGGCGACCTTCTCCGACGGGACGGATCCGGGCATTTGGATCGAAGGACGTCTTCGATTCACTCCGCATTCGCGGTGGCTGGCCCTTCTCGATCTAGAGAACGACGTCCTTGCCGGCGATTATCTCCCGAACGGCGACATGATTGAGGTAGGTTTTCAATTCAAACTTGATATATATGACATAGTTGTTGGCGAATGTGTGCAGGTGGATTTACGACCGAAGGCACTGGTGATGATCGATCTGACGGAGCCGATGGTCCATGCACGACCGAGAGGACATTTTTGGGCGCTTCTGGAGAGCGACGACGAAGACCAGGTGGAGTGGCATGCCCCCACCGTTACCACGGTCACCGGAATGCCCATGGCCTCGCCGGGTGTCGGTTCGTTGCCGGAGTCCAAGATTACAACCGATCGGCGTCGCTCAAAACCTCAAACTTCCAAGCCGGCCATGAAGCCATGGATCGGACCGATTCCTAAGGTAATGAGAAAACCTGTAACTTTGTCAGATTTCTTGCCGGAAAATTGGACTCTTGTCAGGCGGAAGAAGAAGAAAGGCAATATGAGCCGGCCACCGCCGCTGCCAAGATCGCCAGTGGCGAGATCGGTGAGCGCTGTTCGAGCGGTCAGACGGGCTCATTTGAATGCATTATTGGGCCGTGGACCTGAGCTGGATGCAGCGTTGGATGTGGAGATGGTCGTGGGCTCTCCTGGTGCGGGCGAGGCCCAGCCAGAGGCCCAAGCCTCGTACAATCCCAAACAGACGTACGTGCATGTATCGCTGCTGCCAGTCGATCCTATGATCGAGTCTAGGGTTTTGGGTCCGGGTTTTCCTTCACTGGGCACCGGTCGGGCGAGGAAGATCACCTACGCCGGCGGCATGGCAGGACGAGGGCTGCCGCCCATCAAGTGAGGGCCGCTGGCGCCTCGGCTGCTGGTGCGGTTGGTCATGGTGTTCTGCCGGCCAGTAGTGCTGTCGCGGCGGGCGCGGCCGATCGTGCCGTTCCGCCTGTCGTTGGCGCTGGTGGTGCTGGCCGTGGTGCCATGCCTGTCGGTGGGGTCGGCGGTGTCGGACAGGGTGGCTTGCCCCCTCAAAGGCCAGTGGCAGCGGGGCCGGTGCCAGCGGGGGTGCAGCCTCGAGTCGGGGCCGGCTGCGGCGTCCAGTCCTCTACGCGGCAGGGGTCCGATGCCTCCAGTGCTCTGCCGTCGACGCACGCGTCCAGGCCAAACGCGCGCCAGCCGGATGAAGCAGCGCAGCCACCACCAGCCAAGGCACTGGCCCTAGGAAGGGGTCGCGACATGCAAGGGCGTGAAGGATGATACGTCTGCAACGTATCTATAATTTTTGATTGCTCCATGCTATACTATCTACTGTTTTGGACATTATTGGGCTTTATTATACACTTTTATATTATTTTTGGGACTAACCTATTAACCGGAGGCCCAACCCAGAATTGATGTTGTTTGCCTATTTTAGGGTTTTGAAGAAAAGGAATATCAAACGGAGTCCAAACGGAATGAAACCTTCGGGAACGTGATTTTTGGAACGAACAAGATCCAGGAGACTTGAAACCTACGTCAAGCAACCAACAGGGAGGCCACGAGGTAGGGGGCACGCCTACACCCCTCCCCCCCTCCCAGGCGCGCCCTCCACCCTCGTGGGCCCTCTGTTGCTCCACCGATGTACTCCTTCCTCCTATATATACCTACGTACCCCCAAACGATCAGATACGGAGCCAAAACCCTAATTCCACCGCCGTAACTTTCTGTATCCATGAGATCCCATCTTGGGGCCTATTTCGGAGCTCCGCCAGAGGGGGCATCGATCACGGAGGGCTTCTACATCAACACCATAGCCTCTCCGATGAAGTGTGGGTAGTTTACCTCAGACCTATGGGTCCATAGTTATTAGCTAGATGGCTTCTTCTCTCTTTTTGGATCTCAATACAAAGTTCTCCCCCTCTCTTGTGGAGATCTATTCGATGTAATCTTCTTTTGCGGTGTGTTTGTTGAGACCGATGAATTGTTGGTTTATGATCAAGTTTATCTATGAACAATATTTGAATCTTCTCTAAATTCTTTTATGTATGATTGGTTATCTTTGCAAGTCTCTTCGAATTATCAGTTTGGTTTGGCCTACTAGATTGATCTTTCTTGCAATGGGAGAAGTGCTTAGCTTTGGGTTCAATCTTGCGGTGTCCTTTCCCAGTGACAGTAGGGGCAGCAAGGCACGTATTGTATTGTTGCCATCGAGGATAACAAGATGGGGTTTTTATCATATTGCATGAATTTATACCTCTACATCATGTCATCTTGCTTAAGGCGTTACTCTGTTCTTATGAACTTAATACTCTAGATGCATGCTGGATAGCGGTCGATGTGTGGAGTAAGTAGATGCAGGCAGGAGTCGGTCTACTTGTCTTGGACGTGATGCCTATATACATGATCATACCTAGATATTCTCATAACTATGCTCAATTCTGTCAATTGCTCAATAGTAATTTGTTCATGCACCGTAAAATACTTATGCTCTTGAGAGAAGCCACTAGTGAAACCTATGGCCCCCGGGTCTATCTTCATCATATTAATCTTCCAATACTTAGTTATTTTCATTGCTTTTATTTTATTTTGCATCTTTATCATAAAAATACCAAAAATATTATCTTATCATATCTATCAGATCTCACTCTCGTAAGTGACCGTGTAGGGATTGACAACCCCTTATCGTGTTGGTTGAGAGGATTTATTTGTTTTGTGTAGGTGCGAGGGACTCGCGCGTAGCCTCCTACTGGATTGATACCTTGGTTCTCAAAAACTGCGGGGAATACTTACGCTACTTTGCTGCATCACCCTTTCCTCTTCAAGGGAAAACCAACGCGGTGCTCAAGAGGTAGCAATGGACACAATGGTTACAACAGAGATGGTCAGCACTACAACGGACAGTGGGGAGACGACGGATATGATGCATATGGGGAGGGACTGCACCGTTGATCTTTGTCCGGTGGCGGTCGTGGTTATAACCGGTACAATACTAAGGACACTGGACATTTTCAAGGTCCGCCCGGTAACTTTGTTGAAGGTGTTGCCGGACCCAGGTATCACTTCCGGGGTGGATATCGTCGCGGTGGGAGAGGGAGACGACCACCACCGCCTTGATGCTATCCACCGCCACCACCGCCTGTTGCGGATCTGGCCTCGGGTGAGGAGCTCGAGCACGCAGCTGATGGGGTGGGAGACCCATCCATGTTACCCGCGGCGGCAATTGACGCGGTTAGGGCTTTGGCAGCAGTGCACGTTCCGGTGACTTCTGGAGGTGCTAAGTCAAGGGATAGCATGTCTGACAAAGGGCCGGAGAAAGCGGAGGGAGAAAAACTCTCTAAGTGGGCAATCAAGAAGAAAAGTTTGCCTTGCTATAGATGTGGTGAACCGGGTCATTTCATGGCAGAGTGTACGAATGAGCTTTGTGACTATTGCTGCCGATCTCAGTATGCGACTGGGGACTGCCCACTCCTTTCCGGTCCTAAACCTAGCATTAACATTTTTGGTGTCTGCTGCAAGGAGTTGATGTTCTTTGAGACACCGGAGGTGGACCCTCTACCGCAGATGGTTGAGAGTTCCTTTCCAGCAGTAGTCAGATTTACTAATGGACAGTTGACAGAGGCTCGGATCGTGAGACAGCTACGTGACTTAGTGCCAGGTAACTATTAGTGGCATCTGGAACAATTAGAGGGTCAGTCTTATAAGGTGGATTTTCCCACTAAAGAGGATCAGATGCATTTTCGTAAGTGGGGTTTGTGCAGAGTCCCAAGCACCAACATTGTTATTGCTTTTGATGAGTGGAAGCAGGAGGAACCTGAGGGTACACCTTTGGAGAAGGTGTGGGTACATTTCTTTGGCGCGCCACCAAAATTGATAAAACGTTTTCTGATTGCTTGGAGTTTGGGTGCTATGATTGGTAAGACAGAAAAGGTTGACATGCCTTTCACTCGTGCACACAGGGCTGCGAGGTTGCTGGTTAGTGTTGTGAGTGTTGAGTTCATACCAGATGTGGTCAGATGGACACATGCTGGAGTCACTTATGTATTAGAGCTTGAGATCGAGGATACTCCGATTTCCCAGGCTGGGGATGAGCCACAGGGCATGGACACGACTGAGGGAGGTGGCGCGCCTGGGAATCGGGATAAGGGGTCCGAGGATCTGCTGCCGGAGTCGGACAAGGGGCCTACTGCGCAACCAAATAAGGTAGACAGCTCTACCAAAGAGGTGCCCCCGTCCACTACTCCGGTGAACACGCTTCGTTTTGGTTCGTTTGCACCGAGGTCGGCTCCTAGTCGGTTATGGAGCATTAGGGTCGAGGCAGATGACCCGGCGGAACTTGAGTTGCCACCAGTGCTGAGTCTGGCCGTCGAGGCAATGGCTGCGGATTCCACACCCGGTAGGGAGGTAGACCCTGCTGGGTTGGCCGCGAGTGGGGGAGTCGTGGGCAGGAGGTCCATAGCATCCAGCTACCTGCGCCCGGCTTCACTTCGAGGGGAGGGGCGCCTGGACAGGAGGTCTATGGCGTTCTTCCCACACCGTCTTCACCGGTCGAGATGGGGGTGAGGCGCAGGAAGGAGTCCCGTGTTGTAACCCCTCCACAGGACCGCATCATCCAGAGTGGCGAGCTGGGGGTGAGATGCGGGAAGGAGTCCTATGTCGTAACCCTTCCGCAGGATTGCGCCTTACAGGTTGGCCAGGGGACGACATGTTCTGGTGGGGAAAGAGGGAACAGGACTAGTGAGCAGGCGTCTCCACGGTCCACCTCCCCCTTGACCTCTGTGGTTGAGGCCCGCTCGACTACGCCCTACCCTCCTTCACCGATGATAAGGGAGGGGCGTGGGAGTCGAGACCATACACCTCGAGAGAGGACGACGGAGGAGCTTATCGCTTTCGCGGGATAGCGGATCCAGTGTCGGCTGGCAGGCGTGTCAGCAACCGGATCCAGGGCAGCCAGATGCGGATGACCTGCAGCTAGCGCGTGCTAAGAGGGCCGCCATGCTTCGCCATGCCGAGGATACTACAGGTGCGTCTTTTGATAAAAGTTGTTCAATTTTACACTTCTCTGAGAATGAAATAGTTGATAAGGCAAACGACTTAGGAATTTCTTTGGGATCAAATGAAACCGAGGTTGTCAAATCCGTTAATGATCTTCTAGACTTGGAAGCGGAGAGGGCTTCTGAGATCATTCGTAATCTTGCATCTATCAAACCTATGAATGACAATTACATGAATAATCTAGGAATTGTTGATCTCGCAAATATATGTAATAATTTGTTGCCTAGTGTCGAGGCTGAGGATGAGGAGGATTTGGAGACCTCAGATACGGTAGAGCCTCTCTTGATGGAGGGTGCAGTCTCTGTCATAGACAATCCTAATTTCCAGCAGGGTGTTGAGGAGAAGCCCAAACGGCCCTGGAAGCGGAAAATTTATCCTACTTCGGCAGTGCACAAAAGTGCTAGAGTTAAGCTTAAGAAAAAATTTCATGATGATTTATGAAAGGACTCTTTTGGAATAGCAGAGGTCTAGCTGACTTGGCTAAACAAAGATTCTTAGCAGAGACAATGTTAGAACAACACTTAGACTTTATTGCACTTTTGGAAACTGGACGAGATAATTTCACATCAAAGTTCCTTCAAACCCTCTCCAGTGGTATCGATTTTGACTGGCACATTTTACCTCCTAGAGGAAGATCCGACGGGATTTTACTAGGAGTACGGTGTGAGACTTTAGAGGTGCTTAATGTGGTTCAGGGAGACTTCTCGGTTAAATTCAGGGTAAGATCAAAATTGGATGGGTTTCGATGGTCGCTAGTTGCTGTATATGGGGCGGCACAAACTGAATTTAAACCCGACTTTCTGGCCGATCTGGTGCGGATTTGTGGAGATGAAAATCTGCCAATACTAGTCGGGGGGTTTTAATATCATTGGGAGGAGCGAAGAAAAGAATAATGACAATTTTGATGGCCGTTGGTCTATGATGTTCAACATGATTATCGAGAGTCTCAATTTGAGAGAAATAGAGCTCACCGGTAGACAGTTTACATGGGCCAACTCGTTACCTATTCTGACTTATGAAAAGCTGGATAGGGTACTTGCTAGTGTGGAGTGGGAACAAAAGTATCCGTTGGTGTCGGTTCATGCGATGCAGAGAGCGATCTCGGATCATACACCACTCCTTTTAGACTCGGGTGAGGCTACCCATGTGGCGAATAAAAACATCTTCTCCTTCGAGCAAAGCTGGTTTAAGCGAGAAGGATTTATAGAGATGATTGCACGCGAATGCGCTAAGCCGGTTACGGGTAGGACACATGTCGAGAGATGGCAAAATAAAATTAGACATCTCCGGCAATTTCTGAGAGGCTGGGCCAGAAATGAGAGTAGGATTTACAAACAGGAAAAAGAGCGTCTTACTCAACTGATTGACGCATTAGACTTAAAGGCTGAAACCACTCTTCTTTCTGTTAATGAGCATCGAACCAAGTCCGGGGCTGAGCAAGGCCTACGTGCTCCCTTGAGAGAGGAGGAGCTCAAGTGGGCGTTGCGTGCGAAAACGCTTAAGGTTGTCCAAGGGGACGACAATACATAATTCTTCCATATGGTTGCAAATGGTAAACATAGGAAGAAGATCATACAACTTGAACAGGACGAGGGGACAATAGTGGGACATGAAAATCTGAAAGCGTATATTTCTAATTATTAGAAAAAAACTTTTTGGTCCCCCGAATACAACCACGGTATCTCTTGATGAAACTGTGATTAATGATATACCTCAATTACAGGCAGCAGAGAACGATGTTCTCTCTGCACCATTCACTGAAAAAGAGGTTCATCAGGCCATAACCCAAATGAAGTCGAATAAAGCACCGGGACCAGATGGGTTTCCAGCTGAATTTTATTAGAAATGTTGGCATATTATTAAAGATGATCTTATGCTTATGTTTCATGATTTTTTCGATGGCCATTTGGAGTTGTTTCACCTCAACTTTGGTACGATAACATTGTTACCTAAGAAGGATGAGGATGTGCGGATCGAAAAATTCCGGCCCATTTTCCTGCTGAATGTGAGTTTCAAAATTTTCACAAAGGTTGGAACCAATAGATTGACACAAATTGCTCACTCCGTGGTTCAACCAAGCCAGACAGTGTTCATGCTGGGACGGCACATACTAGAAGGGGTGGTCGTCCTACATGAAACACTTCATGAGATTCACTCGAAGAAACTGGACGAGGTTATCTTCAAAGTGGATTTTGAGAAGGCTTATGATAAAGTAAAATGGCCTTTTCTTCAGCAGGCAATGCGCATGAAGGGTTTTAGTGAAACCTGGAGGAACCAAGTGGATACTCAAGTCTAGAAAGCTAGCGTTGGAATTAAGGTGAACGATGACATCATTCACTACTTCCAGACGCATAAGGGGTTGCGACAAGGGGATTCCATGTCACCTCTTCTGTTCAATATTGTGGCAAATATGTTGGCCGTCATTATTGGTAGGGCCAAGCGGCATGGCCATGTAGAGGGTCTAGATCCTCATCTAGTTGATGGAGGGGTGTCCATTCTACAATATGTTGATGACACTATTTTATTCATGGAACATGACATGGCTAAGGCACGTAACATGAAACTTATCTTGTGTCTATTTGAACAATTGTCTGGCTTAAAAATTAATTTTCATAAGAGTGAGGTGTTTTGTTTCAGGAAGGCCAAAGACGAGGAACACACTTACAGACAATTGTTTGGATGCGAATTAGGTGCCTTACCCTTCAGTTACTTAGGTATCCCGATTCATCACCGTAAGCTACCAATAAAGAATGGAAATGTATTGAAGAACGAATTGAGAAAAAACTCAGCTGCTGGAAGGGCAAGCTGATGTCATATGGAGGTCGGCTAGTTTTGATTAACTCAGTACTGACTAGTATGCCGATGTTTCTACTTTCGTTTTTTGAAATTCCGAAAGGGGTCCGAAAGTGACTTGATTTCTTTAGATCTCGTTTCTTTTGGCAGTCTGATGAGGCCAAGAGGAAATACCGTCTCGCGCGATGGGATATCCTTTGCCGACCTAAAGACCAAGGGGGTCTCGGTATTGAGAACTTGGAAATTAAGAACAAATGCCTTATGAGAAAATGGTTGTATAGGTTAGAGACAGAGCTGGAGGGCATGTGGTCTCAAATCCTGCGCAATAAGTATTTGCACTCAAAAACACTAGCCTAGGTTACCATGAGACCGACTGACTCGCCGTTCTGGAAGGGACTTATGAGAACGAAGGACATGTTTTTTCGTAGGGTCAAATTCTTGGTTGGCAACGGGATGCCAACAAGATTTTGGGAGGATACGTGGTTAGGAGAGATGCCTCTTGCCATACAATATCCTATCCTCTATAATATTGTGCAACATAAGGAGGATTACGTATGTACCATCCTTCAAACTATTCCCTTGAACATCTAGTTCAGACGTGCGTTAGTGGGTGAGAAATGGACAGCCTGGATGCACTTGGTTCGGAGATTGATTGAAGTTCAACTCTCTGACCTACCGGATTTAATACGATGGAAGTTAACTAAGAATGGGATGTTTACGGTGAAATCTTTTTATACGGATCTGATTAATTCTGGCCCCCTCTCAAGGTCACTACATATATGGAAGGTTAAGGTTCCTTTGCGTATTAAAATTTTCATGTGGTTTGTCCACAAGCAAGTAATACTCACAAAGGACAACTTACTTAAGAGGCGATGGGTAGGCAATTCATGGTGTTGTTTCTGTGCTCGGGATGAAACAATATAACACTTATTTCTTGAATGCCCACTTGCCAAGTTACTTTGGAGAGCGATTCATATAGCTTTCAATATCAATCCTCTAGTAGATATCGCGTCTTTGTTTGGGACGTGGTTAGCTGAGATTGAACAGATTACTACAGCTCATATTCGGATTGGAATATGTGCGCTATTATGGGCTACATGGAACTGCAGGAATGATATGATTTTTAACAGACAACACAACTTAACTTTTTTGCAGGTTATCTTCAGAGCTACAGCTTGGATCCATATGTGGTCCTTACTCACTCCTATGGACTCCAGAGAGCCTTTGGTTACTGGGTGCAACCAATGGGAGATGGTGGCTCGGGTTATATTCAACCGGTTCGGATGGTGCTCGCATAACAGGATAGGAGTCTAGGGAGCTTATCCTTCTTATTACCGTATCGGTTGTCATTGTCCGCTTGTACTATTCCGTTTTTTTACTTTGTTTCTCTCCGTTTGCGAGCTGTAAGACCTTTATGACGATACTTTCTGGATTTTTAATAAGAGGGTCGCATGCATCATCGTGATGCAGAGGCTGGGGGCATGCCTCCATTTCCAAAAAAATATTTTGGGTTTGTGTGTGTGTTTGGGGCTTTGGGCAGATTATGATTGATACTACCCCTCTTTTCAGTTACTTCATCTCTTTCCATAGGTTCATATTCTCTTATTATACAACATTCTTTAGGGCTGAGTAGGATTTAAGATAATTTCTCATCTCATATGGACTTTATGTATCTTATCTTTCCCTGAAGGTGGAGTTCTTGTTTTTCCTCTGATGGTTTGTTCTTAACTACTTATTGAGATGCATATAAGTTCCAAATAACTTAGACAGTGAACAAGATGTGTGGTGAGTTCATATTTAGTTATATTGTGAGACTTTACCCATTTTAACAACTGTTATTTGCTGATCGAAAACCAATTAGTTCCTTCATGGCTACTCCTGCAGTGCTAGCTAATGGGAGAATGCAATATTCGTTCGCACAAATTGATACAATGCAATCTGAGCCACGGTTGGAGGATTAGACCCAAAAGTACCCATTGTCATGCATTTCATGTACGTACTTTCAACTGATAGATGTTGTGGATCACTAGGCTAGATTAGATCGGTGGTTTGCGGTGGTTTACCTTCTCCATAGGTGGATGAACCCGCCAAAGTGGCCATGGTGGATGGCTACGGCGGTGATGGCAGAGAGTAGTGGGCGAAGTGGTGGCAGCGCTTCCCATCATCACTGCACTAACCCTAGATCGGTAGGGGATTAGGTGGGGTGTACGGCGTTGCGACGAACCTCAGGATGCAAGCCACTGGCCCCCACCTCTTTATATAGTGCAGGTGACAGGGGCCCGTCACCCATAGTGGGTTGAGCACCCCCGATCAGGGTGCGGATCTAAGGGCCCGGTGGGCCGTTGGGCCCACACGGTGGAGATCATCCTAACATTCTACCCCTTGATCTCAACTTTTACATTTGACCTTATACTTTTACTTTACTCGTTTCATAACAGATCAATACATAGAACATGTTTCATCGTCACAGCTCAATTGCCGATAGAATCAGACAGCCACAACGTACCTCTCTGTTTTGAAACAAATTCTTTAACCTTGGGCCCTTTTATTGTCCGAAAATGTTAGACTATACCACAAAACCCATGTCGACTATGTGTTCTCCGAGCACACTGGCGGTAAGCCTTTAATAAGCAGATCCGCAAACACTTGTCTGTTGCTTTTATGCTTCAAGCATTTCTACATAATTCTGGACTTTCTCCTTTACAACGCATAACACTGTGTCAGTGTGTTTGGCATCAACACTTGACTCGTTATCATAGGAGCGAAAAACTTAAAATGGTTATCGCTGTTGTCAACCATTATCAACTCCGGGTACAGGTCTCCTTAACCATTTTGCATGTCTCTCAGCCTCATATCAAGCTATAAAATATCTTTGCATCAGATTGATGATAATTGTTTCATTCTTTGGAGATTTTTCACACAAAAACCTCCAAGTATGAAAGTTAGCGACAATTGTGGATTTCGCTATACATATCACAAGTCATGTCTTTGTACTCACAATCTTTTGAGAGCACTTATTTCTTTCAGCATGAGGCCGATATCTTTGACTCCATTCCAGTGATCTATATATGGACTGGACATTGCCAAAACAACCCGGATATGTGAACTATGTCAGGGCAATATATTGAGCTTCCAACAGCTGAAGCATATGGTACCATATCCGTTTCAATCTTTTCTCGTCAACTTTTGGAACACCATAGTTTCCACTTTCAGTACCCTTGACTATAAGAACAGGCGTAGGTTTTCTCGCATGCATACTTTAGAGACCTTTCTTAGCATGTGCATTTGACATCCCCAATACCCCCTTTTATTCTTTTCTTTGTGATTCTCGATACTTATAACGAGACACACTCTACCGAGAACATTCTTTTGAACTTTGAGGACAAGAACTTCTTTTCTCCTCCTGCAGTAGGTTGACATCACCACTAGCAAGTAGGATGTCATCCACATGCACAGTATTAGGAAATGATTTTCCCATTCTATAACTTTGCACGAATACAATTGTCCTCTCATTTTCTTTAACCCAAAACAACATTTGATTGCTTTAGTCCATAAAAGACTTCTTCAAGTTGTATCCCCTGTGTTCTTTACTTTCATCTGATGTAACTCAGATCATAATATCTTTCATCTGATGTAACTCAGATCATGATGTGCTACCAACACTCATTGTAATCTATTCAGTGCAAAACATGCAAAAACATTTCGATTTAAGTCGTGTTTTACACCTTTACATATTTCCTTTGGAGTCACATTGTCCTTGTAGACTCTTTACAGCCTACTGTTTTGGCTCCATTGGAAATTACTCATCAGTCCCAAACATCGTCGGGATTCACCAATTTCATTTCATCTCACATAGTCTCTTATCATTTAGATAAGCAGACACTTCTCAAAGCTTGAATGAGCGCTTTAAATGAGGTGGGATCAACCTCCATTTGAATTTCACTAACATAGACTTTATAGTAATTAGAAGTATCTGATTTTCTCATTCCTTGAGACCATCAGTGTCTCAGGTACTGGCACTTCTTTCATGTGGGGATGTTGTTGCTCTTTCATTGCAAGAGGCGAACTAATTCTATAATCTTTCATTTCCAAGAGGCAATAGGTTTTACAGGGACCTGTATCACAAGATCCATGTTTACTCATTCATCCTTTATAGAGCTAACAACATGTGTTGTATAGGTCATACAACATGCTCCCCCAGGTTACTCCATCTTCACTAAAAATGGCGTACCTTTAAACTTTATAATTTGGGTTTATTCTGTTAAAACTTTCTTATTTATGGCACTTTAAGCACCGTCTTAGTATTCCTTACTCTGCTTTCGGAACTATAAAAGATCCGGAAATACAACTATTTCTTTTCTTTAGGGGTACTAATATGACCGTCGTACTCCCCCAGATGATCACATTCTTCATCACATTATCTAAAGTATAGGGGAGTTTCATCATTCTTAATTTATCTCATATATCTTTCTCCCCCTCGAAATATGGCAAGAACTTTTCTGCCACAATTTCGAAAACCATTGGTAACTCTTGTGAGTTGAGGAAACTTCGATTATCTACTTCATTCATCAGATCACTTCATACAAAATGAAGTTATCACTTCATACGAAATGAAGTTATCACTTCATACAAAATGAAGTTATCTTTTAACTAGTATGGGAGTACTTTTTCCTCGTTCCATTTCAGAAACTCAACAGAGTTCTTTATTATTAGTACTTTTGCAAGTCACACTTGCATATCATTCTTATCTTTAGGTTCGTCTATAACTTTTATTCTCTTTGGATTTATTGAGTGCTTAATGACCACTTACACATAAGGTGTACGGTCGATACTAGGAAAGCATAATAGCTACTCCATACTTTTCTCCCTTAGTGGGACACATTAAAAGCACATGAGTCATCATATCTTTCTCCTGTCATACTGGATAAGTCCTTTGCCAGAATTTCTCCCGACATACGAGATTTTTGACATAATAATATGTCAACTTTACCCCGTTAATTACGCAGGTATTTTTCCAGACTATTCCCACCATGCGGGTTTTTATCATAATCATCTTCTTTTCCCGCTATGCGGGTAATTCCCTGTAAGGAACATGAATGCCAGAATTGGCTCTTTTGACTGCATATGCAATTATCAAATTCAGAAATAAATCCAACGCTCTTTGACACACATGCTTAATCCGACGTTGGTCAAATTAAACATGCATGTTGCTTGTTTCATCTCAAATCATGTTGACTGGAAAACCTTCCTCATAGAGAGTACATGAAAGACATTCGTTAACCAAGACTCTCAATAATCTTTCTCTTTTCTTTTGAAGCCATTCTTTAGAGAGAACATACTCCCTCACGTTATGACCTTTCTTGGTCATCTTTCGAATCACAAGTACCCAGCCATTCGCTTTCACGAATGAAAGCATGGAAAACTTTTAGTCTGAGAAAACATAGCCAATAATCAACAATAATGAGCATAAAAATAACCCTACGTTGGTCTGGTTAAAAAATATGCACATTAAACTTTTGTAAAACTTCCTTTTATACTCTAAATCACCGTTGTGGTAGAATTATAATAAAACTCATTCTTCTACATTAATTCCATATCATCGTTGGGCGAAAATGGAAATAATGCATATAACTCATAAACAATGTGATGATAGTATTTCTATTAAACAACTTTGCTAAGAAATAATCATCATCGTCAACTTTATTGCAGCGGAAACAAGAAATATACATTTCTCTACTTCAAGAGCATTTGTTCATCTTTAACTCTTCTCTGAAAAATGATCACTTTGATACAAAATTTATCAGAGATTTAAGCTTTGAACATAAGACTCATAGAATTATAGTACTGTTATCATCAACGTTGGTCAGAAAATAACAATACCATATTTTAACTTTAAAAGAAATATATTTCCTTTATCATATCGGAAACTAACTGCATCTTATTTCACACACAGGGAAAAACATTGCTAAGAACAATTCTTCCAATTAAATTTCCCCGTTGGTTCCAATTTTGTTGGAGGATAAAACTTTTACTTTGCAGCGGAAACTTTCTAATATTCTATTCAGAAACAATTATGTACTCTTTTACTCTCTAAGCAATTTTAACCGGTTGGTTCAAAATTGAATTGAGAAGCAACAATTTAATCTTTCACAGTGGAAAATATGAATACAATTCATGAAAATAGCATTGTTCAGAAGCAATTCTTTACTTTTCTATTTTCAAATCAATTATCTCGTTGGTTCCAATTAACTAGAGATTCAAACTATACACGATTGTACAAAAAGAACATCGAATAAAAAACTCATGACTTTATTCTTTTCAGAAACTTTTATTTTACTTTTCAAAAAAAATCTGTCACTTTTCTATTTTCTAGACAAATTTTCATTGGATTAAATTTGAACAGAAAATAAAATAGAAAACTAGACAGACAAACAAAAAAACTCTCAGCACAGCCCAGCCCAAGGCCTGCTGCTCCGCGCGCTCGCGCGAGCCGGCCTCTCCTCGGCCTGGGCCGCCGGCCTCCTCCCCTTTGGCCCAGAAGCCCAGCACCGCTAGGGTTTAACTCGTGACCGTCGGATCAGATCCGACGGCCCAGCGCGCGATCCGCCCGAGCAAAAACGGCCGATGCGGTGAGGGGGCGAGAGGGAACACTAGTCATTTCCCCTCTCGCGCGTCGCTCGCCTCTCTCGCTCTCCGCATCTTTCTCTCCCGCACGACGGCAGCGAGCGCAAGGAGAGGATGCCATGCCCGGCGGCTTGCCGGTGACGACGGCGAGGAGCAGCACCAGCGTGACTAGCTCCTTCTCTGTCTCTTTCTTTCCTGTTTCCCTTCTTCTTTCTCTTCTTCTGTCCCGTCGGCGCCGTCTCTGTCGAGGAAAAAAGGGCAGCGCCCTGGTGGGCCGCTCCGGCCGCCGTGGACGGCGGCGAGTGCCACTGCGCCGCGCGAGCCGTTCCCCTTCCCTCTCTTCTTTCTATCCACCAGTGCCCCAGCGCAAGAGAGACTCCTCTGCTCCCCTTCGCGCGAGCGACGGCGGTTTCCAGATGCGGCGCCCCCGCTGACCCCTTTGCCGGCGTGCGCGAGCACCTCTAGGGTGAACGCGCCGCCGTCAAACGGCTCGTTGGTGGTGCCCTTTGCCCTAGTGGGGGTATGTTCTTCGTCTGAATGGCTCAGCTTGTCGATGCCCGTCTAGATCGAGAGGAACGGCGCGTCCTTGCGGCGGCGCAACTTTTTCGACGAGGAGTTCTTTTCCCTCTTTCTCTGTTCGAGTTAGGGTTCTTGGATGAATCTTTTTTCTGTGATTTCTTTGTACCGAAAATAATATAGATCCTAGCCTTGTCTGATTCCATTGATAGATGATGTGGATCACTAGGCTAGATTAGATCGGTGGTTTGCGGTGGTTTACCTTCTCCATAGGTGGATGAACCCGCAAAAGTGGCCATGGTGGATGGCTACGGCGGTGATGGCAGAGAGTAGTGGGCGAAGTGGTGGCGGCGCTTGCCATCAGCACTGCACTAACCCTAGATCGGTAGGAGATTAGGTGGGGTGTACGGCGCTGCGACGAACCTCGTGATGCGAGCCGCCGGCCCCCACCTCTTTATATAGTGCAGGTGACAGGGGCCCGTCACCCATAGTGGGTTGAGCGCCCGCGATCAGGGCGCGGATCTAAGAGCCCGGTGGGCCGTCGGGCCCACACGGTGGAGATCACCCTAACATCAACTTCATTGTGGATATGTATTTCTACCTTTTCCAGTTTATGATAGCTAATCTGTGAGGCTCCGTGGGCAATCCATCCATTTGCAGTGTATTAGACGAACAACCCAATCATGGCTAGAATATATATTGCTCCTACAGAACTCCTAACCAAGTTTATATCTCATGATTTATCTTCTTTCTCTTCGTACTACAAATCTGATTGTGATGAAGCTTCCTAAGAATTATATATTCCGCACTGAGGGATCTAGGAACAAGTGACCAACTTCTGTATGTGTGTTATTATGTTGGACAACAATCATACCTTCTTGATCGTAGATTACATGCTTATCCTGTAGTATACTCTACCATTTGTATACCTCTTAAAAAAATGATCAACAGGGAGACTCCCCGGTTACATTACTCAGGAAGGAGGCATATCCTTTAAAGTTAATGTCAACAATTCATAATTTTAGTTTTCTTAGTAGATTAGATTCTGGTTTGTCATATTGGTACAAGGAAGAATCTAGGTTCAGAATTCTGTTGGACACCTTCCTCATATTGATTTGTGGGTTGGTATAATGCCCAACTGTCAATGGCTTCTCCAGTGGACGGATTCCAGTGTTAGTGCCTTCAGAAATATCTGTTGTTGGTCTACTGTTGTGTTTACAATTCAGTAATTAGATCCCTTCTTTCCTTTATTTTTGCACTAACTGCCTCTTCTCTTTGTACTGCAAGAGCATAACGTCAAAAGCGAGGACAGGGTTTGACGGCCATAATATGTGTAGGTTTTTTTAGAAAAGGAGGATGACCCTCGGCCTTTGCATCTGAGCGATGCATACGGCTATTTTATTAATTATTCTCACAAGACATTACAAAGTCATACAACAGTAAGACTAAAGCCGCCGTCTAAGCAACAAACTGTCGCTACACCTATCCAGTTGATGAAGGGGCGCAGATAGCCTGGGCCTAATACCAAACAAACATCGCAGCCAAGCCTAACATCTAAGACCTGAGACCCCAACCTAGCCACTTGTCGGGTCTGGGGCACACACTGGTCCGGCGTGCTCTCAGAGGCCGCCGCCGCCAACTGCCACCGCTCCATCTTCAGAACTGTACTGATGCATCAACCTTGCTCGGTCCAGCTATCGTCGACGCCACCATGGCGCCCAACGGCACCTTCTCCCTGCGCGCAAACAGCTGTACCCGTCGCGGTCGCCACTGATACACCTCAGCGGCATGCTGCCACGTACCACCAGCCGACACAGCTTGAAGCCCTTGGAGGATCTGTCGTGCGTAGCACCTGCCAACCAGGCATGACCAAGCGTAGCACCTGTCCGTCAGGCATGACTTGACATCTCCACCAAAGCTATTGCAAGACGAAGCCGCTCCACCTCCTGCCCCTACTTCCAGCGTTGCTCCACAAAATGACGCTCCTAAGAGAGAAACGACACCGCAGTGCCGCCATCGTCCAGTCTGGAACACCAGATCCTAGAGTTTCCCCCAGAGCAATACAAGTGGGTCGACGGTAGTCACATGACGATGCCTTCATCAAGGTAACGACGTGGAACGCCGCCATCGCCCGCCGTCGGCTCGGTTTTCACCGGCAACTACGTCTCCCCGACTCGCAGCTGGTGCCAGATGACGGATCCCGAGATCCGAACACCCAGCCTCAGGCCGACCACCTCTGACGGAAGAGATGACCACCACCGCCGGCTGCACTGGTCAGAACAAATCTGATCGTAGGTGCCGCCGCCGAGACCACCAGGCCCTCCACGCCGCCATCGCCGATCTGAAGGCAGCATGCACGCCACCGTAGCCAAGCCGGCCGCCGTCGACCGCAGCCGCCGCCGCCGCCCGAAGGGCCATCCGCAGCGCCCGCAGCCCTGGCCTCTGCCGCGCCAAGCCGTCGCCGTCCGAGGACGGGCCGGCCTGCCGCCGCCTGCCGCCATCCGCCGCGCCGCAGATCCCAGATCGGTCGCGCCACCACACGCCTTGGGGTCCTCCCTACCCCGGAGACGCGCGAGAGAGGAGATCTCCCGCCACCGCCGCCGGGCCCCGGGCTTAGCCCGGCGGCGTCTTCCGGCAGCGGCGGAGGGAGGGGAGGAGGGAGTGTGCGGCGGCGGCTAGGTTTCTAGCCGCCCGAGTCGCCCCAGGGGGAGGACGACGTGGGCGTTACCTCTATAATATGTGTACCGAAAAAGGCTTTCGCCCCGCTTTATAAATAAAGCACCCACCAAGCACAAAGTATCAAGGTAACAACAGAACACAGCGCACACACAAACGCAACGCCACCGCAAGTCAGGAACCACACCAACAAGCACGGACACACACACAATACCCAAGTTCCGTTGTGGGCACGGCACATCACGCCCAACACAGAAGGACGAAGACACAATCCCAGACGGTGGCAGCGGAGTGGACGGACATGACGATCTAATCTGGTTCCGGAGGAGGTGGGGGAAGCGGCGGTGTCAATCGGAGGGCCATCGCACGGAGCTGGGTGATGATGGAGGTGATGGCGTCTCTCTCCCTGGGCCGGCTAAGCGGCCGCCAAAGCTGCAAGTAACCAGACCATTTGAACAAAGTATCAGTCGCACGACGAAGAGGAATATGTTGAATCACAAGTTTATTCCTAACCAGCTCTCTATAATATGTGTAGGTGGACATATATGAATAGATTCATATATAAAGTACATGCATATATATTTTTTAGGTAAAACTGGTGTATAAAGTAGATGCATATACCATAATAAAGCTACTGATGTGAGGAATAGTTCTTGCCCCTTGCCTTGATGGAAATTGGCTTCACTGTGCCTCCATGACTGTTTTCTCATTGTGTTGTTCGGCTAATATTTATGTGAATCATAGAAGAAAAAAGCGGCTGTATCCACACCATCGGTGACCGTGGCTTAGCATCGAACCACCCCCACACTCTTGCAACAGGTGGCTCAGTTTAAATGGCTTTCAGTATTGTGAGATGAGGTCATTTCTCTTTTCTTTGAAAATTTTGAGTTTGGCTTTACATTTTTTTTTCAGTTTAAGCAGAACTGAATGATATATTTTTGAATGCTTTGTGCAATTTGTGTACCTCCAAGGTTATAAAGGGTGGAGCCTGAAATTTGACCATATTTATGGTAATAAGTTTAGTTTTAATGTATGTATTGCTTTGCATGTTTGTTGGTAGAGAGATGCAAGAGAAAAAATAACATACTGATACTGTGTTTGAATTTTCTTTCGGCATCCATAATATTGTCTACCAATATATAACATTTATAAAATGAGATAGTATCTCTATTTGTCACACGTATTGTGTTGTCGTTGAATATTGTACAGTTCAGCTATATCTTACTGTGTATGTTCTTCTCTGTTGGTCAGGTGGAAATGGAGAGTATGCTGGTGAATTTTCAGACGAATCTGCGATCGTCTTGAACAAAAGAAAAAAAACAGAGAGCAATTATTTGTTACTAATGACTTTTTTGTTGTAAGTGCATAATTTGGAGTTATGTATATGCAACAAATGTTCAAGTTTTCTTATATGTTCATTCCTTAATAATTTTCTGATTTTTATTTCGTTATTCTCTCAAGATGGAAGGCTAAGGTGTGTGCGGCTTTTCCTTCCATGGGGCACTATTAAATTGTGAAACGTCAGTATTTTCTGATGTAGCTGTAACTTGTATGAGCTTGTGACTTCCTAATAAATTCTAACCCTGTTTCTTTTTCTTATAGCTGAAAGTTATTTTTTGTCATATTACATTTCCACTAATGTATCTAAATGGCACCATGGGGTTTTAGTTTTCCTCAAGAGATGTACATGTGCTTAGAATCAATGTTATGTCAGATTAGCACTGCTTATGCAAACATGTAGTTTTTCTTTTGACAATGTAGCTATTAACAGATGCTTGCATAAGGTGGAAGTTTTTACTTTTTTTTTGGTTGATACTCCCATCTCTTCAGTTGTGAGGAGTAGTGGATAAATGGTTGTACTATGTGCTTACGATTTTTTTAATCTTATTCATCAGAAATTATTGAACTGTTTGTCTGTCATTCCCTTCTATATTTGACAGATATGTATATTTCACAATGTGTTCATTTTATATATATGTACATAAGAAGCAAGATGGAAAGCAAAATGGGCAATAAATGGGGTTCAGGGTAAATGGATATATTGTGATTGGTTGATCTTCCTGGGCAATGTTTCCAAAGACGTTGACTTCATGTTACCTATGTTGGTATTGATCTAGAGGCCCAATGGGCCAAAACGAAAATAAAAGACCAGAAATAAGTTCCGTTAAAGAGAGAAACAGGGAGGTCACGAACCAACGATCGTACTCCTCGATCTCAACTTACGTGCCCTGATCGGGGGTACTCTAACCAACTATGGTTTTGGTCCCCTGTCGCCAGCGCACATAAAAGATGGGGGAGCAGCCGGCACCTACGTCAGACTAGTTCTCGTACGGTTTACTCCTGCTCCCCACATCTCAAAACCCTAACCGATCTGGGGGAGCGCTGCACGACGGGAAGATTATCTCCAAGTTCTGCCCCTGTCCCAGGGCAGTGCTGGTGGCACCCGGAGGGAGGCCGCTACCTGCAGCGAGCATCTTCACCGAGCCTGCATCGAGTAGGCACGGGACTTCGCATCGTCGACACCAATGGCTGCTTCCATTGGTGGTAAAAACCTAATCCATCTCTCTGATCTGTGCTATTAGGTGATCTAACGCCTGGCTTACGATCTGTTAAGTAGATACTACGGGATTAAAAGTCTAATAATGGTATCTTAAGCATGGTTAAGCCTAGATTAGATCCCTAAGATGATCTGCTTAAGTTTGATGATCCTGATTACGTACTGATGATTAAGGTTTAAGTCTAATGGTTCATGAATAAGGTTAGATTGCCCTCTGTTGAAGTCGATGTTTGATCTTTAGGGTTATGTGTTTCGATCAAAGTCTAATTGGCTATGGGTCAGTGCTAATTATCCAATGATTATGATAGATCATGTTCTGCTAGTTTGATTTGCCACGTTTCCGCATCAAGATTGTTAATTAGCACTGTTTTAGTTCCCAAGAAAGATGAATTGGCGAGATTAAAGAATCTACTTTTGCCAATTCAGCTGAACCCAACTCTAGAAATCCCCTAACTGAAACCCTAGAAAAGTCAAATCCCAAATCAGAGCTCAAAATGAATGAAGTTCAACAAAAGAAGAGGTTTGGGGCTCACCAAGATGATGCCGGCCTTCGGGGTCCGCACGGCCACCGCCGTGCGCGCACGCCATGGCCGGGACGCCGCCGCCCTTCGCGGTGGCTCGTGGAATGAAGCAGCAGCCGCCGCCGCCATTCTCATGCACGCGCGCATCGCCTGGCCTCCGCGCCTCGGATGTCGCCGCCGCCAAAAGCTTGCGCCGGCAGCCGCCGGCGAAATGCCCCACAACTGCGTCGCCGCGTCACCGGAGCTACGCTCAACGAAGGAGCGCGCGGGACGAAGTCCTTGTGCACGCTGCTCCGCCGCGCCGCCGTGTATTATCTGCGGGCATGCCTCGCCGTCGCCGCCGCAGTCGAGCTCTCTCTCGGGAGCGAGTGAATCGGGACCAAAAAGGGGATAAAGCTAGGGTTTGACCTGGCAGTGTTTTCCTCCACTGAGGAGCGATCCGAGCCGTCGGCTCGATCCAACAGGCAAGCCTGATGCGCTGCTCCAGACGGGCCTTCGGCCGATTAACAGGTCGTTTTTGCGACTGGGCTTCGGCCCAAGTTGCCTTAGCCCGCCGAAAAGGATTTTTATTTAATGTTTTTTTCTGCTAGGCTAGAAACTTAACGGGCTGCCGTGGGGTTTTGGGCTAAAATTAAAGTTTCTGTGCATTTTTGTTGTTGTTTATTCAGTGCATTTTACGTATTATGATTATCCTCAAAATGGTCTGCACTGTTAGAAATAAATAAAAAATTGCCAGAAAAAATGATGCTGAAAATTATGTTTTAGTTTTCTGAATGAAATGGAACCAACGAGAAATTTTATTTAGAAAACTTTTATGGATTAATGTTTGTGTCATTTTATGGCATATTTATGTTCATCTCATGGTAACATCAATGAATGATGAATTATTAATGTTGGAAAATTGATAGTACACATGAGATTAATGTGATCATTTTTTTAATACAGACCAACATTGTTTTACATTTTTGAATCACTTCGTTAATTCCTTATTAATTTCTGCCCAACAGTGATATAATTTGGAGTTAATTTTTGCATAAAAATAGATCAAACCAACATGGGTTAATTTTTGTGCAATTTAATTTAATTATGATGTTCTTTTCCTTTACTTATGATATTTGAGATCATGATACCTTCCAGTTCTCGTGGCCTCGAGATCGAGCCACTTACTGGGAATAACTTCCAATCGTGGAAGGACTCATTGCTTTTGCACCTCGGATGGCATAAGGTTGACCTTGCACTGAGGGAAAGTAAACCAGTGGAACCTGCAAAGGGTGCCACTGGGTATGTTGAGCTTAAGAAAGACTATGATACTAAAGTTGAGAAGTGAGAGAGGTCAAATAGAATGGCGCTCCTAATTATGAACTTCTCCATCTTGACTGAGATTAAAGGGGCTATTCCTGCCAATGAAAGTGCCGCCGAATATTTGAAATCGGTGGAAGAACAATTTAAGGGCTCAGAGAAAGTGTATGCAGATGAGCTTTTGCACAAGCTGCTTGCAAAATATGACGGGCATGAAAATGTGAGGGAGCACATCTTAAGTATGAGCAATGCCGCGGCAAAGCTTAAAACCATGAAGTGTGACTTGAACGAAGAGCTTCTTGTGCTCCTAGTTGTTAGGTCACTACCCTCACAATTCAATCCATTCAAGATAAACTATAACTCTCTTGAAACCAAATGGAAACTATCTGAACTCATTGCACATTGCGTTCAGGAGGAAGAGAGAATGAAGAGTGAGTAGAAAGATCAAGCTCTCCATGTTAACTCTACAAAGAGGAAGCATGAGAACCATGCTCATAACAATAATGTGCCCAACAAAAAGCTATATTCCAAAAAGAATCCTCCAAAGCCTAAGCAATGCAACGAGGCAAGTTGTTCACGTCCCGCACCTTCAGCGGCTACTTCAGTTAATCTTACAAATGCCGTTGGAGAAAGACTTTGCAATTTTTGCAAGCAGCCAAATCTTGTCAAGGCGGACTGTCCAGGTTTTCTTAAGTGGCTGAATAAAAAGGGTAAGGATGAGATCACTCTTGTAGATGAATCTCTATATGTTGATTATTCTGAATCTACATGCTGGATTGACTCAGGTGCGAATGTTCATGTCACGAATTCTTTGCAGGGATTCCATATAAGCCACACCCTAAGGGGTACAAGAAGACTTAATGTCGCGAATGAGAAAGAGGCTGAAGTTGAAGCCGTGGGCTCCCTCACCTTGAAGTTGCACGCTGGCTTCCTACTTCAGCTCAAGGACATTCTTTATGTGCCTACTTTGAGTAGGAATTTGATTTCAGTTTCATGTTTAGATGATTTTGGAATTCATTGTACCTTCGGGGAGAAACAATGTTTTTTAAAGTATTGTAATAAGGATGTTGGTCTTGCCGTCCGACGAGGCAAACTTTATATGTTAAATCTTTCCTGTTATCCTATGTGTGTGAATCTCTGCGAGATGAATATGAATGAACGCAATCATAAAAAGAATGGGAGAAGTATCAGTCCTTCTTCAAAATTGTGGCATCGTCGCTTGGCCCACATTTCTGGGGGAGAATGGAACAATTGATTAAAGAAGAAATACTTCATCCGCTAGATTTCTCTAATGCGGGCAATTGTATTGACTGTATTAAGGGAAATATGTGAAAAAAATTAAGAAAGGAGCAGTAAGAGCCACATCGGTCCTTGAACTTATTCATACTGACATATGCAAACCTCTTAACGTAAAGTCTATGGATGGTTTTGATTCCTTCATTACCTTCACAGACGATTTCTCTCGCTATGGCTACATTTACCCCATACGTGATCGATCCGAAGCTTTGGACAAATTAAAGATTTATAAAGCCGAGGTTGAAAATCAACTCAACCTAAATATCAAAGTAGTACGGTCTGATAGCGGGGGGGGGGGGATATTATGGTAGGCATGCTCCTTATGGGAAAATTCCAGGACCATTCATGAAATATCTTGCTGAAAATGGAATGGTTGCCCAATATTCAATGCCTGGTGAACCTCAGCAAAATGGCTTCGTTGAGCGTCGCAAGCGCACTCTTATGGATATGGTACGTAGCATGATGTAACACCCACGATGCGGCTATATCTCCCACATGTCAGAGCATGACTTAGAGGCATAACCGCATAGTAGGCATGTCGCAAGAGGGGTAATCTTTACACATCCCATGTAGTGAATAAGAAAGGGCTAAAGAGTTGGCTTACAATTGCCACTTCACACAATACATGAATATAGCATTACATCATCCAGAATACAATTAAGGTCCGACTACGGAACCAACATAAATAAAGACAACCCCAAATGCATAGATCCCCGATCGCCCCAACTGGGCTCCACTACTGATCAACTAGAAACGAAACAACACAACGAATGTGATCTTCATCGAGCTCCCACTTGAGCTTGGTTGCATCACCTGCACTGGTATCATCGGCACCTGCAACTATTTGGAAGTATCTGTGAGCCACGAGGACTCAGCAATCTCACACCCACGAGATCAAGACTATTTAAGCTTATGAGTAGGAAATGGTAGTGAGGTGGAGCTGCAGCAAGCACTAGCATATATGGTGGCTAACATACGCAAAAGAGAGCGAGAAGAGAAGCAACGCGGCGGTCGTGAAGCTAGCAATGATCAAGAAGTGATCCTGAAACTACTTACGTTCAAGCATAACACAAGAACCATGTTCACTTCCCGGACTCCGCCGGAAAGAGACTATCATGGCTACACACACAGTTGATGCATTTTAATTAAGTTAAGTGTCAAGTTCTCTACAACCGGACATTAACAAATTCCCATCTGCCCATAACCGCGGGCACGGCTTTCGAAAGTTAAAAACCCTGCAGGGGTGTCCCAACTTAGCCCATCACAAGCTCTCACGGTCACTGAAGGGTATTCCTTCTCCCAGGAAGACCCGATCAGACTCGGAATCCCGGTTACAAGACATTCTGACAATGGTAAAACAAGACCAGCAAGACCTCCCGATGCGCCAACATCCCGATAGGAGCTGCACATATCTCGTTCTCAGGGCAACACCGGATGAGACAAGCTACGAGTAAAACCAGACCTCGAGTTTCCCCGAGGTGGCCCCGCAGGCGGCTCGATTCGGACCAACACTTAGACAAGCACTGGCCCGGGGGGGCTAAAATAAAGATGACCCTCGGGTCGGGTAGGTGGTGGTGAGGCAAATGTTAAAACCAAGGTTGGGCCTTGCTGGAGGAGTTTTATTCAAAGCGAACTGTCAAGGGGTCCCCATAACACCCAACCGTGTAAGGAACGCAAAATCAAGGTACATAACACCAGTATGACGGAAACTAGGGCGGCAAGAGTGGAACAAAACACCAGGCATAAGGCCGAGCCTTCCACCCTTTACCAAGTATATAGATGCATTAATATAAATAAGAGATATTGTGATATCCCAACATATCCATGTTCCAAACATGGAACAAACTTCATCTTCACCTATTGTGACGCCCGGATAATTAGGCTACAGTAGTCCTGCGTTAACGATGCCACGTCACCTCAGCTACTGTTGTTAAACTCACGTCGGTTAGAAACCCAGTTCAAACTTCAAATTTAAAATCAATGCAAACATCAAAGTTTACAAACTTTAAATCTAAAATGTCCGAGAGGTGACAAATAATGCGTAGGTAATTATGATGGAGAAAACATCTTTTTCTATAAAGTAGTTAAAAGCGCTAGTTTAATAAAAACTACAGTAAAACTAATATTTAAATGTCTTTTAAATACTAAACAAATATAAACTAATTGTTTAGGGTGCCAAATCAATTATGGCAGTGTCATAAGTATTAGTACTAATTTAGGGGCTAGATTTATAATCTATAAAACAAAGGTAAAAATAAACAGAAAAGAAATTGAAAAGGAGAAAGAAAAGGAAAACGAGCAAACAAAAAAAAAGGAAAAGAAAACAGGACCCCCCCTGCTGGGCCAAGTGGCCCAGCTGGCCTCAGCCGCCCGAACGGGCCGGCTCACCCCACAGCCCAGCCGCCCCCCACACTCCCTTAACCCCCACCCGACCGAAACCCTAACCCACTGCCCACTCCCCACGCACCCCCCCACTTTCCTCGATCCCCTTCTGGATCGAGCTCGAGCACCCGCGCCCGTCCCGCCATCGTCGCGCCGACGCCACCCAGAGCGCCCCCGCCTCGCCGCCTCGCCGTCCTCCTCGTCGCTCGACGCCCGCCGCCGCCGGACCTCCACCACGTCTAACGCCGCCCCCTGCCTCCTCCCAGGCGCCCCCACTCGACTGGATCGGGGAGGGGCCAGATCCCGCGCCGGCCGAACGCACCTCGACGCCGGCGCCCATCCACTGCGTCTTCGCCCGTCGTCGCCGGCCTGCCTCCTCATCTCCGACCCCCGCCCCACGCCCCACTGCCCGGTGCCCTGCAACCCCTTGTGAGGCCCCCTCCTTCCCCTTTTCCCCGCAGCCACCGCCGTGCGCTCGCGCTCCGCCACGCCGTGGCTCCGCTCACCGCGGCCCCGCTCCTCCTCCGCGTGCGCACTCGCGCTCGCCGCGCGCAGACCACGTCCGCCCGTGCCCTGCCTTGCTGAGGCCTCGTGGGCCGCGTCCCGGATACGCCCTGTGCGTGCGCCGCCCGCGCCTTGCCTCCCTCCCGCATGCGTGTTGCTGCTTCTGTCGCGCGCCCACCTGCCTCTGGCCGCGGCCACCCCTGCCGTCCGCACGCCCAGCTGCCTCCCCTGCCGCCCTGCCCTGCACCGCCCGTTCCCCTGGCCGCAGCTGTCGGCGGCCACTCGGCCGGAGGTTGCCACCGGCGGTGGCCGTGGCCTCGTCCCCTTCCGGGCGGTAGCCGCTAACCCGAACCCGCTGTGGCCCTTTGGCCCAATGACAGTGGGCCCCTGCCCAAGAATGTTTATTAAAAAAAGGGGAAATTATAAATAAATAAGATATTAATTAATTAATTAATTAAGTTAATTAATTATAATTAGATTAACCTAATCACTAATTAACCTAATTAACTGTTAGTTAATTAAAACAGAGTATGACAAACGGGACCCACCTGTCAGGTTGACCAAGTCAACTACTGACGTCATGATGACGTCAGCAGGCACTGTTTTGGATAATGTTGACTTAAAATATTTAAATTAATCTTAAAAATGATTTAAATCTTTTAAAATTAATATAAAATAAACCGTAGCTCGGATGAAAATATTTTCAACATGAAAGTTGCTCAAAACGACGAGACGAATCCGGATACGCAACCCGTTCGTCCGCCACACCCCCCTAACCTATCGAACTCGCAACTTTCCCCCTCCGGCTCCTCTGCCCGTAAACGCGAAACACCGGGGATACTTTCCCGGATGTTTCCCCCCTTCACCGGTATCACCTAATACCGCGTTAGGGCACCTCTAACGTCGTTACTTGTCATGTCATGCATCACTATGCATATGCTTGCTTATATATTTATTGTTTCTCCCCCCTCTTCTCTCGATAGACACCGAGACCGACGCCGCTGCTACCCAGTACGACTACGGAGTTGACGATCCCTCTCTCTTGCCAGAGCAACCAGGCAAGCCCCCCCTTTGATCACCAGATATCGCCTACTCTTCTCTATACTGCTTGCATTAGAGTAGGGTAGCATGTTACTGCTTCCCGTTAATCCTATACTGATGCATAGCCTGTCCTTGCTACTACTGTTGTTACCTTTACCTGCAATCCTAATGCTTAGTATAGGATGCTAGTTTATCATCAGTGGCCCTACATCCTTGTCCGTCTGCCATGCTATACTATCGGGCCGTGATCACTCGGGAGTTGATCACGGGTATATACTATATACTTTATATATGATAGATGTGGTGACTAAAGACGGGTCGGCTTGAGGAGCACCCGCGAGTGGAGTTTTGAGGCGGAGCGGCAGGGCAGGTTCCGACCACCTAGGAGAGAGGTGGGCCTGGCCCTGGTCGGCGTTCGCGGATACTTAACACGCTTAACGAGATCTGGGTATTTGATCTGAGTCTGGCCATTTGGTCTATACGCACTAACCATCTACGCGGGAGTAGTTATGGGTATCCCGGCGTTGTGGTATCAGCCGAAGCCTTCGTGACGTCAGCGACTGAGTGGCGCGCGCCGGATTGGACTGGAAGGCCACTAGGCTAGGTCTGCTTTCGGCCGCGTTCGCAACGTGCAGGTGTGCTAAGGGCGATGGGCCCAGACCCCTGTGCGCTTAGGTTTAGACCGGCGTGCTGACCTCTTTGTTGGTCTAGGTGGGGCTGCGACGTGTTGATCTTCCGAGGCCGGGCATGACCCAGGAAAGTGTGTCCGGCCAAATGGGATCGAGCGTGTTGGGGTATGTGGTGCACCCCTGCAGGGAAGTTTATCTATTCGAATAGCCGTGATCTTCGGTAACAGGACGACTTGGAGTTGTATCTTGACCTTATGACAACTAGAACCGGATACTTAATAAAACACACCCTTCCAAGTGCCAGATACAACCGGTGGTCGCTCTCTCACAGGGCGACGAGGGGAGGATCATCGGTTAGGGTTATGCTATGCGATGATACTTGGAGGACTTCAGTCTACTCCCTTCTACATGCTGCAAGACGGAGGCTGCCAGAAGCGTAGTCTTCGAAAGGATTAGTTATCCCCCTCTTATTCTGGCATTCTGCAGTTCAGTCCACATATGATACCCTTACTCCATTTGATACCCATGCATATGTAGTGTAGCTCCTTGCTTGCGAGTACTTTGGATGAGTACTCACGGTTGCTTTCTTCCCCTTTTCCCCCTTTCCTTTCATTCTGGTTGTCGCAACCAGATGCTGGAGTCCAGGAGCCAGACGCCACCGTCGACGACGACTCCTACTACACCGGAGGTGCCTACTACTACGTGCTGCCCGCTGACGACGACCAGGAGTAGTTTAGGAGGATCCTAGGCAGGAGGCCTGCGCCTCTTTCGATATGTATCCCAGTTTGTGCTAGCCTTCTTAAGGCAAACTTGTTTAACTTTTGTCTGTACTCAGATATTGTTGCTTTCGCTGACTCGTCTATGATCGAGCTCTTGTATTCGAGCCCTCGAGGCCCCTGGCTTGTAATATGATGCTTGTATGACTTATTTTATTTGTAGAGTTGTGTTGTGATATCTACCCGTGAGTCCTTGATCTTGATCGTACACATTTGCGTGCATGATTAGTGTACGGTCAAATCGGGGGCGTCACAAGTTGGTATCAGAGCCGACTGCCTGTAGGAATCCCCCTTTCCAAGTCCTTGGCCGAAGTCGAGTCTAGTCATTGAAAAACTTTTACTAATATGGCCGTGTGGCTTACGGGCCACGTCGCCATTGGGTGGTATTAGGATCTTTTACTCCTTGTCTATACTCTGGGACTCTGATCTCTCTTCTATTCGGGTTAAGTGAAATTTGCTAAATCTAACATTAGGATCTCGTTATCACTTTCACCCGGAGAGCCCCTTATTACTGATGATCGTGTGCTGCACGTGGAGACCCTGAAGATACTCTCCGCTGTTAACCCGAGAACTTGTGTTCATCGCGTTTGCAATTCCCTTCCACCATCAACCCTTATGGATAACTACTTGCAGTTGCTATTCTTACATTCATCCCCAGTTGGTCTTGTTATTACAAGATACCCCGAATTACTCGTCGATGTTTCGATAATCCTTTAAGCTTACTGCCTTGCAGTTATTTGTCACCTGAATACCCCTATGGAAAATTCTCACACTTATCGAGTATCCGCTCATCCCCCAGTTGTTCATGTGTTTCACAATGGTCTTCAAGATACTATTCGATCTTTCAAAAATCCCGAGCAGCCTATTGCTCTTAAAATTCTCGCTTTCTTAAATTGTGGTTAATCCGATAAGTTTCGTAATCTTATTGGCCTCCCTTGTCTTTATCATTTTAAGTCCATTGATTCAATATGTTGAGGATGCCCGCATTCCTCAGTCGAATCCTAGGATTCATCCTTCCGGCTCAGACGTCATTTGGATATGAGTTGGTTCTTGACCAATCAATGCCTTGATCATTTGTGCTTCTAAGTCTATTGAACTTATTCATTTTTGATCAGAACGATTGCTTCTGATCCCTTGATTTGGGAATCATAAAATTTCTTTGCATTAAGCTTTGAATTAGTCAGTTGTTTCTACAATCCGATGCCTTGGCATTCCTTCTTCCTTTGATTGAGTACCGATACTCACATCAGCCCCGTTGTGGACCGCCATACCCATTGCCGGGTTATTTTCCGACAATGTCCTTCACAACCAAAATTCTTGTGAGTTCTTTACCTACTACATAATGCCCTTGGTAAATTGTATACTCTACTTTTGTCAGCCATGCTCTACTTTTGAGCTTGTGTTATTTACTCCTGAAGTTCATGGTATATGTTCTAAGAAGCCCCGATGGGTTGAACCTATGTCTTCCTTAATCTGTGTGAACCCGAACGTTTTCACGGGTCATACTCCTCTGGTAATTCACCGGGTAGGTTTTGACACTAAGATCATTTTTACCTAGAGCAATGAATGAAAGGTTATGCATTGAAGAAGTGGGAGTCGACCTTGAACTTTGTGTTCATGCCCATGGACATGATGTAGATCTTACCATTAAAGCTTCTCTTTAATTAATTATTCCCTTGGTAGAAGTTCATCTTATATCTAGGATCTGGCCTTCTGCAATCGTGGTTCCGACCATGTTCTTCTCTGATCCCATTTCTCGGGCAAGTTTAAGCACTTGTTTTCTGTAGATCAATACACCAGTCCAACCTTTACTTTGACCTGTCGTCGAGTATTACCCCCTGGTATCTCGAGATTATCATGGAACTACATAACCTCTTATGAGTTCTTCATCAGGTATTACATTCTCACGGACTCCAATTTTTCACGGGCTTTGAGTTATGAAACACTCAAGGACACCGATAACGGAATCGAGTCTGCACTGCGATTCAACGAGGATTAGAGATCTTCATCGCTTACAAGTTTAATACTCCATGTCTGTCCTAGCCTGAACGGATACATCATTATTGTGCTAATTTTAATCATCAGCATTCTGAGCTCTTCAAGGGTATCAACTGAATTCATGATGAGAAATACCATCCTTGCCCCTGATGATTTGTGTTATCATCGGCCACTTTATTGCCTTCCCTCCAACACAAACTTGTTCATGTTTTGTTTATACCTTGAGTTCCTTGCTATCCAGCATTTGTCCTTCTTTACCTTGCAATATTACCACCTTTTATGTCAAGAATGTCGTGGCAATTTTACCACCTCTTGAGAATTCTTGATATAGTAATATCTCTCGCCATTTGCGTTCATTTCTTGGTCTCCGGGTTGTTTCTAACCGGAATACCGACAAATGGTCTGTGATGTGTAAATTCTAAACTTCTAGCAACCCTATTGCTTTGAAGTTATTGGTCTACAGTTTCTTTAGAAATTCTATTGCTTATTGAATCATCATTCGAACATTGATCGTGCTACCTAGTCCAGATTCCTGGGTGCACCCTTCTATCATTGTTCAGTTGAGTATGTTCCCCTCGAGCATACATCATTATATCATTGATCCGACAAATGATATTTCCTTGTTCACATAATTGTGGAAATCCATCTTTTGGAAATCTCGATGAATTGTCGCTGAGTTCATTAGCCACCTCCTCATTCTATCCTTGATTTAATAATGAACTCATGATTCGGAACTTGCT
>NC_053028.1:278502152-278542854 GCF_003073215.2 Triticum urartu
TATTGATGTGTACCTTACTAGAGCTCGCAGTAGCACCTGGGTATTTGATACTGGTTCTGTTGCTAATATTTGCAACTCGAAACAGGGACTACGGATTAAGCGAACACTGGCAAAGGACGAGGTGACGATGCGCGTGGGAAATGGTTCTAAAGTCGATGTGATCGCGGTCGGCACGCTACCTCTACATCTACCTTCGGGATTAATATTAGACCTAAATAATTGTTATTTGGTGCCAGCGTTGAGCATGAACATTATATCTGGATCTTGTTTAATGCGAGACGGTTATTCATTTAAATCAGAGAATAATGGTTGTTCTATTTATATGAGTAATATCTTTTATGGTCATGCACCTTTGAAGAGTGGTCTATTTTTGATGAATCTCGATAGTAGTAACACACATATTCATAATGTTGAAGCCAAAAGATGCAGAGTTGATAATGATAGTGCAACTTATTTGTGGCACTGCCGTTTAGGTCATATCGGTGTAAAGCGCATGAAGAAACTCCATACCGATGGACTTTTGGAACCTCTTGATTATGAATCACTTGGTACTTGCGAACCGTGCCTTATGGGCAAGATGACTAAAACACCGTTCTCCGGTACAATGGAGAGAGCAACAGATTTGTTGGAAATCATACATACAGATGTATGTGGTCCGATGAATGTTGAGGCTCGTGGCGGATATCGTTATTTTCTCACCTTCACAGATGATTTAAGCAGATATGGGTATATCTACTTATGAAGCATAAGTCTGAAACATTTGAAAAGTTCAAAGAATTTCGGAGTGTAGTTGAAAATCATCATAACAAGAAAATAAAGTTTCTGCGATCTGATCGTGGAGGAGAATATTTGAGTTACGAGTTTGGTCTACATCTGAAACAATGCGGAATAGTTTCGCAACTCACGCCACCCGGAACACCTCAGCGTAATGGTGTGTCCGAACGTCGTAATCATACTTTACTTGATATGGTGCGATCTATGATGTCTCTTACAAATTTACCGCTATCATTTTGGGGTTATGCTTTAGAGACGGCCGCATTCACGTTAAATAGGGCACCATCAAAATCTGTTGAGACGACACCTTATGAACTATGGTTTGGCAAGAAACCAAAGTTGTCGTTTCTTAAAGTTTGGGGCTGCGATGCTTATGTGAAAAAGCTTCAACCTGATAAGCTCGAACCCAAATCGGAGAAACGTGTCTTCATAGGATACCCAAAGGAGACTGTTGGGTACACCTTCTATCACAGATCCGAAGGCAAGACATTCGTTGCTAAGAATGGATCCTTTCTAGAGAAGGAGTTTCTCTCGAAAGAAGTGAGTGGGAGGAAAGTAGAACTTGACGAGGTAACTGTACCTGCTCCCTTATTGTAAAGTAGTGCATCACAGAAAACTGTTTCTATGACACCTACACCAGTTAGTGAGGAAGCTAATGATGATGATCATGAAACTTCAGAACACGATACTACTGAACCTCGTAGATCAACCAGAGTGAGATCCGCGCCAGAGTGGTACGGTAATCCTGTTCTGGAAGTCATGCTACTAGATCATGATGAACCTACGAACTATGAAGAAGTGATGGTGAGCCCAAATTCCGCAAAATGGCTTGAAGCCATGAAATCTGAGATGGGATCCATGTATGAGAACAAAGTATGGACTTTGGTTGACTTGCCCGATGATCAGCAAGCAATTGAGAATAAATGGATCTTCAAGAAGAAGACTGACGCTGACGGTAATATTACTGTCTACAAAGCTCGACTTGTCGCAAAAGGTTTTTGACAAGTTCAAGGGATTGACTACGATGAGACCTTCTCACCCGTAGCGATGCTTAAGTCTGTCCGAATCATGTTACCAATCGCCGCATTTTATGATTATGAAATTTGGCAAATGGATGTCAAAAGTGCATTCCTGAATGGATTTCTGGAAGAAGAGTTGTATATGATGCAACCAGAAGGTTTTGTCGATCCAAAGGGAGCTAACAAAGTGTGCAAGCTCCAGCGATCCATTTATGGACTGGTGCAAGCCTCTCGGAGTTGGAATAAACGCTTTGATAGTGTGATCAAAGCATTTGGTTTTATACAGACTTTTGGAGAAGCCTGTATTTACAAGAAAGTGAGTGGGAGCTCTGTAGCATTTCTGATATTATATGTGGATGACATATTACTAATTGGAAATGATATAGAATTTCTGGATAGCATAAAGGGATACTTGAATAAGAGTTTTTCAATGAAAGACCTCGGTGAAGCTACTTACATATTAGGCATTAAGATCTATAGAGATAGATCAAGACGCTTAATTTGACTTTCACAAAGCATATACCTTGACAAAGTTTTGAAGAAGTTCAAAATGGATCAAGCAAAGAAAGTGTTCTTGCCTGTGTTACAAGGTGTGAAGTTGAGTAAGACTCAATGCCCGACCACTGCAGAAGATAGAGAGAAAATGAAAGATGTTCCCTATGCTTCAGCCATAGGCTCTATCATGTATGCAATGCTGTGTACCAGACCTGATGTGTGCCTTGCTATAAGTCTAGCAGGGAGGTACCAAAGTGATCCAGGAGTGGATCACTGGACAACGGTCAAGAACATCCTGAAATACCTGAAAAGGACTAAGGATATGTTTCTCATATATGGAGGTGACAAAAAGCTCATCATAAAAGGTTACGTTGATGCAAGCTTTGACACTGATCCGGACGATTCTAAATCGCAAACCGGATACGTGTTTACATTAAACGGTGGAGCTGTCAGTTGGTGCAGTTCTAAACAAAGCGTTGTAGCGGGATCTACATGTGAAGCGGAGTACATAGCTGCTTCGGAAGCAGCAAATGAAGGAGTCTGGATGAAGGAGTTCATATCCGATCTAGGTGTCATACCTAGTGCATAGGGTCCAATGAAAATCTTTTGTGACAATACTGGTGCAATTGCCTTGGCAAAGGAATCCAGATTTCACAAGAGAACCAAGCACATCAAGAGACGCTTCAATTCCATCCGGGATCTAGTCCAGGTGAGAGACATAGAGATTTGCAAGATACATATGGATCTGATTGTTGCAGACCCGTTAACTAAGCCTCTTCCACGAGCAAAACATGATCAGCACCAAAGCTCCATGGGTGTTAGAATCATTACTATGTAATCTAGATTATTGACTCTAGTGCAAGTGGGAGACTGAAGGAAATATGCCCTAGAGGCAATAATAAAGTTATTATTTATTTCCTTATATCATGATAAATGTTTATTATTCATGCTAGAATTGTATTAACCGGAAACATAATACATGTGTGAATACATAGACAAACAGAGTGTCACTAGTATGCCTCTACTTGACTAGCTCGTTAATCAAAGATGGTTATGCTTCCTAACCATGAACAAAGAGTTGTTATTGGATTAACAGGATCACATCATTAGGTGAATGATCTGATTGACATGACCCATTCCATTAGCTTAGCACCCGATCGTTTAGTATGTTGCTATTGCTTTCTTCATGACTTATACATGTTCCTATGACTATGAGATTATGCAACTCCCGTTTGCCGGAGGAACACTTTGTGTGCTACCAAACGTCACAACGTAAATGGGTGATTATAAAGGTGCTCTACAGGTGTCTCCAAAGGTACATGTTGGGTTAGCGTATTTCGAGATTAGGATTTGTCACTCCGATTGTCGGAGAGGTATCTCTGGGCCCTCTCGGTAATACACATCACATAAGCCTTGCAAGAAATGCAACTAATGAGTTAGTTGCGAGATGATGTATTACAGAACGAGTAAAGAGACTTGCCGGTAACGAGATTGAACTAGGTATTAGAATACCGACGATCAAATCTCGGGCAAGTAACATACCGACGACAAAGGGAACAACGTATGTTGTTATGCGGTCTGACCGATAAAGATCTTCGTAGAGTATGTAGGAGCCAATATGAGCATCCAGGTTCCGCTATTGGTTATTGACCGGAGACGTGTCTCGGTCATGTCTACATTGTTCTCAAACCCGTAGGGTCCGCACGCTTAAGGTTACGATGACAGTTATATTATGAGTTTATACATTTTGATGTGCCGAAGGTTGTTCGGAGTCCCGGATGTGATCATGGACATGACGAGGAGTCTTGAAATGGTCGAGACATAAAGATTGATATATTGGACGGCTATATTCGGACACCGGAAGTGTTCCGGGGAAGTTTCGGATAAAGCCGGAGCACCGGGGGGTTACCGGAACCCCCCGGGAGGTACATGGGCCTTAATGGGCCTAAAGTGGAGAAGAGGAGGGGCTGCCAGGGTAGGCCGCGCACCCCCTCTCCCCCTAGTCCGAATTGGACAAGGAGGGAGGGGCGGCGCCCCCCCTTTTTCCTTCTCTCCTTTCCCCTCTCCTACTTGGACAAGGAAAGGGAGGGGAGTCCTACTCCCGGTAGGAGTAGGACTCCTCCTGCGCGCCTCCTACTAGGGCCGGCCGCACCCCCCCTTGGATCCTTTATATACGGAGGCAAGGGGCACCCCTAGAGACACAAGTTGATCCACGTGATCATACTCTTAGCCGTGTGCGGTGCCCCCTTCCACCATAGTCCTCGATAATATTGTAGCGGTGCTTAGGCGAAGCCCTGCGACGGTAGTGCATCAAGATCGTCACCATGCCGTCGTGCTGACAGAACTCTTCCCCGACACTTTGCTGGATCGGAGTCCGGGGATCGTCATCAAGCTGAACGTGTGCTAGAACTCGGAGGTGCCGTAGTTTCGGTGCTTGATCGGTCGGGCTGTGAAGACGTACGACTACATCAACCAAACGCTTCCGTTGTCGATCTACAAGGGTACGTAGATCACACTCTCCCCTCTCGTTGCTATGCATCACCATGATCTTGCGTGTGCATAGGAATTTTTTTGAAATTACTACGTTCCCCAACAGTGGCATCCGAGCCTAGGTTTTATATGTTGATGTTATATGCACGAGTAGACACAAGTGAGTTGTGGGCGATATAAGTCATACTGCTTACCAGCATGTCATACTTTGGTTCAGCGGTATTGTTGGACGAAGCGGCCCGGACCGACATTACATGTACGCTTACGCGAGACCGGTTCTCCCGACGTGCTTTGCACATAGGTGGCTTGCGGGTGACAGTTTCTCCAACTTTAGTTGAACCGAGTGTGGCTACGCCCGGTCCTTGCGAAGGTTAAAACAGCACCAACTTGACAAACTATCGTTGTGGTTTTGATGCGTAGGTAAGATTGGTTCTTGCTTAAGCCCGTAGCAGCCACGTAAAACTTGCAACAACAAAGTAGAGGACGTCTAACTTGTTTTTGCAGGGCATGTTGTGATGTGATATGGTCAAGACATGATGCTAAATTTTATTGTATGAGATGATCATGTTTTGTAACCGAGTTATCGGCAACCGGCAGGAGCCATATGGTTGTCGCTTTATTGTATGCAATGCAATCGCCCTGTAATGCTTTACTTTATCACTAAGCGGTAGCGATAGTCGTAGAAGCATAAGATTGGCGAGACGACAACGATGCTACGATGGAGATCAAGGTGTCGCGCCGGTGACGATGGTGATCACGACGGTGCTTCAAGGATGGAGATCACAAGCACAAGATGATGGCCATATCATATCACTTATATTGATTGCATGTGATGTTTATCTTTTATGCATCTTATCTTGCTTTGATTGACGGTAGCATTATAAGATGATCTCTCACTAAATTTCAAGATAAAAGTGTTCTCCCTGAGTATGCACCGTTGCCAAAGTTCATCGTGCCCAGACACCACGTGATGATCGGGTGTGATAAGCTCTACGTCCATCTACAACGGGTGCAAGCCAGTTTTGCACACGCAGAATACTCAGGTTAAACTTGACGAGCCTAGCATATGCAGATATGGCCTCGGAACACTGAGATCGAAAGATCGAGCGTGAATCATATAGTAGATATGATCAACATAGCGATGTTCACCATTGAAAACTACTCCATTTCACGTGATGATCGGTTTTGGTTTAGTTGATTTGGATCACGTGATCACTTAGATGATTAGAGGGATGTCTATCTAAGTGGGAGTTCTTGAGTAATATGATTAGTTGAACTTAAATTTATCATGAACTTAGTACCTGATAGTATCTTGCTTGTTTATGCTTGATTGTAGATAGATGGCTCGTGCTGTTGTTCCGTTGAATTTTAATGCGTTCCTTGAGAAAGCAAAGTTGAAAGATGATGGTAGCAATTACATGGACCGGGTCCGTAACTTGAGGATTATCCTCATTGCTGCACAGAAGAATTATGTCCTGGAAGCACCGCTGGGTGCCAGGCCTGCTGCTGGAGCAAAACCAGATGTTATGAATGTCTGGCAGAGCAAAGCTGATGACTACTCGATAGTTCAGTGTGCCATGCTTTACGGCTTAGAATCGGGACTTCAACGACGTTTTGAACGTCATGGAGCATATGAGATGTTCCAGGAGTTGAAGTTAATATTTCAAGCAAATGCCCGGATTGAGAGATATGAAGTCTCCAATAAGTTCTATAGCTGCAAGATGGAGGAGAACAGTTCTGTCAGTGAGCATATACTCAAAATGTCTGGGTATAATAATCACTTGATTCAGATGGGAGTTAATCTTCCAGATGATTGCGTATTGACAGAATTCTCCAATCACTGCCACCAAGCTACAAGAGCTTTGTGATGAACTATAATATGCAAGGGATGAATAAGACTATTCCCAAGCTCTTCGCAATGCTGAAAGCTGCGGAGGTAGAAATCAAGAAGGAGCATCAAGTGTTGATGGTCAACAAGACCACTAGTTTCAAGAAAAAGGGCAAAGGGAAGAAGAAGGGGAACTTCAAGTAGAAAAGCAAGCAAGTTGCTGATCAGGAGAAGAAACCCAAGTCTGGACCTAAGCCTGAAACTGAGTGCTTCTACTGCAAGCAGACTGGTCACTGGAAGCGGAACTGCCCCAAGTATTTGGCGGATAAGAAGGATGGCAAGGTGAACAAAGGTATATGTGATATACATGTTATTGATGTGTACCTTTGTAAGTGCATCTAGTGCCACCCCTAGTTGGTTTTGGAGTATTGACGACAAACTTAGTTGAGGGACTAATGTGTTTGTGAGAATTGCAGGAAAACACAGGAAGAAGTCCCTCATTGATTCCGTTTTTCTACCAGAGATGACCCCTAAAAATGTACGAAGACATTGAAGACAATGGTGGTTTATGAAGATATTCATATTGAAGACAATGACATGAGAAGACTCCCTATGAAGCTTTTGAAACTCGAAGACCTAGATCCTTCGTGGTTTTATTTCATTCATGTTGCGTCATAGGAACCACCGTACTGTTAAGTGGGGTCAAAGAGAACCAGTCAGAATGACTGAAGTGATGCCTAATTCAAATCCTATGTCTTCGAGCGAAGCCTATGAGAGAAAATCTTGTCCAGAGTCAGACAAGTCAGCTTTACTTGTAGCCCAAGTAAAGTTGCCGTGTGAGTTCGAAATTCCGACCGTTGGTACACGTGTCAATTCCTTAGTGACCCAGGGTCATTTTGGACAGATCAGGTCGGGTTGCCAAGTGGCTATAAATAGTCCACCCCCCACAACCTTAAATGGTTGGCTGCTCAGATTTCAGCGCACGGCTTTTTTCGTTTGAGAGCAACCCACCTCGAAGCCTTTGAAAGAAAAATTCCCAGTGAGGAGAAAAGCCCTAACCACCCAGAGCCAGAGTAAATTGGGCATCACTTAAGTCTTCGTGTCTGTGTGATTTGAAGACTTATTACACTTGAGGACTGTGCATCCTGCAGACGGTTAGGCGTCGCGTTCTGAGCATCCAAGAGAAATTGTGGATTGCGAGTGAACGAAGTCTATGAAGGTTTGGGAGTCTACCTTGAAGACTTACCAGAGTGATTGGGCGAGGTCTGTGTGACCTTAGCTTAAGGAGAAAACGGTGAGGACTGGGTGTCTTGGACTAAGTGTCCTTGACTGGGTGTCCGGGACTGTGTGTCCTTCGGTTTAAATACCTAGCCGCTCCAACCAGATGTACAGTTGTCACAGCAACTGGAACTGGTCCAACAAATCATTGTCTTCAACGTGTCACTGGTTTCATCTTCACTTCCCTTCATTTACAGTTATTCATTGTGAAGCCATTGCATGCTTGCTTTATCTTTTGTCTTCACAACATGAATGTATGATCTGTTCGGCTTCATAACTTCTTCCTACCTGATCCTTATTACACTGAAGCTGTTTGTCATTGCGCTTTCACTCTATTGAATACATGACCATGGCTGCCCTAGTGTAATCTAACTTCCGCTGCATAGTAATAGGCATAATCTTCACTGTTTGTCTTCATAACTCTCACGTTTTGAAGACTTTCATAAAAATCGCCTATTCACCCCCCCTCTAGTCGATATAACGCACTTTCAATGGACGTGTTCCTGCTGCTGTTTGTGCATTCACTAGTTTTGCATGTGTTTGGTGGTCTGAGCATTGTAGATTATATCTCATTCCTGCTACTTGGGCTGCTTTGAAAACTGCTATGCGTACTCGTTGGGTTCCACCATATTATCAACGTGAATTACTTCAAAAATTGCAGCGCTTAAGACAGGGAAAAAATTCTGTAGAAGAATATTATCAGGAATTACAAACTGGCATGATTAGATGTGGTATTGTTGAGGAGAATGAAGCTATTCTTGCACGTTTTATGGGTGGATTAAATAGAGAGATTCAGACGATTCTAGAGTATAAGGAGTATACTAATATCACTCATTTATTCCATCTTGCTTGTAAAGCTGAACGTGAAGTGCAGGATCGACAGGCATTGGCGCGGACTAACTTTTCTGCAGGTCGACCTTCTTCATGGACACCACGTGCATCATCTACTTCCACACGTTCTGCTTCACCGGTGCCTCCGTCGGCTGCCACCTCCAACCGTGATACAATAAAGCAGGCACAATCACCACTATCTGCCAAGAGCACACCTTCTGGGCCTGCAAAGAGCTCTTCTTCATCCATGGCATCAACAGGGCAACCACATGATATTATTTGTCGATGTTGCAAGGGTGGAGGTCATTATGCGAGAGAATGCCCATCTAAGCGTGTGATGGTTGTTACTGAGGATGGTGGGTATGAGTCCGCTAGTGACTATGATGAGGAGACTTTGGCTCTTATTACACGTGACGAACACGGTGGAGACGATTCTGATCATGAGACGCAATACATGGCTCCTGAAGATGCTGACAGGTATGAATGTTTAGTTGCTCAACGTGTTTTGAGTGTGCAGGTTACACAAGCTGAGCAAAATCAGAGGCATAATTTGTTCCATACAAAGGGAGTTGTGAAGGAACGTTCTGTTCGCGTGATCATAGATGGAGGGAGTTGCAACAACTTGGCTAGCATCGAGATGGTGGAGAAGCTATCTCTCACCACAAGACCACATCCACATCCTTACTACATCCAATGGTTCAACAACAGCGACAAGGTTAAGGTAACACGTACTGTTCGTGTGCATTTTAGTATCTCTACATATGCTGATTATGTTGATTGTGATGTGGTACCGATGCAAGCATGTTCCTTATTACTTGGTAGACAATGGCAATTTGATAAAAATTCTATTCACCATGGTAGAAACAATCAGTATACTCTTGTTCATAAGGATAAAAATATTACTTTGCTTCCTATGACTCCTGATTCCATTTTGAAAGATGATATTAATAGAGCTAATAAAGCAAAACAGGAGAAAACTAAGAGTGAAAATCAGATTGTGGCAAAAGAATTTGAGCAACAAATGCAGCCTAATAATAATAAACAATCTAGTGTTGCTTCTGAAATTAAATTGAAAAGTGCATGTTTACTTGCCACCAAATCTGATATTGATGATCTAGATTTTAGCAAATCTGTTTGCTATGATTTTGTGTGCAAAGAGGCATTATTTTCATTCGAGGACGTGCCTTCCTCTTTGCCTCCTGCTGTCACTAACATTTTGCAAGAGTTCGCCGACGTCTTTCCACAAGACGTGCCACCGGGATTACCACCTATTCGCGGGATTGAGCATCAAATTGACTTAATTCCCGGTGCATCATTACCCGACCGGGCACCATACCGTACCAATCCAGAGGAGACGAAGGAGATTATGCGTCAAGTACAAGAACTGCTCGACAAAGGTTATATACGCGAATCCCTTAGTCCTTGTGCTGTTCCTATCATTTTAGTGCCGAAAAAGGATGGTACGTCGCGTATGTGCGTTGATTGTAGAGGCATTAATAATATTACTATTCGTTATCGTCATCCTATTCCTAGGCTAGATGATATGCTTGATGAATTGAGTGGCTCTACAATATTCTCCAAAGTTGATTTGCGTAGTGGTTACCATCAAATTCGTATGAAATTGGGAGATGAATGGAAAACAGCATTTAAAACTAAGTTTGGATTATATGAGTGGTTAGTCATGCCTTTTGGGTTAACTAATGCACCTAGTACTTTCATGAGGTTAATGAACGAAGTTTTACGTGCTTTCATTGGATGATTTGTGGTAGTTTACTTTGATGACATATTGATTTATAGCAAATCTTTGGAGGAACATTTGGAACATTTACGTGCTGTTTTTATTGCTCTACGTGATGCACGTTTGTTTGGTAACCTTGGAAAGTGCACCTTTTGCACCGACAGAGTATCTTTTCTTGGCTATGTTGTTACTCCACAGGGAATTGAAGTTGATAAAGCCAAGATTGAAGCTATTGAGAGTTGGCCGCAGCCCAAAACGGTCACACAAGTGAGGAGTTTCCTTGGCCTCGCTGGTTTTTATAGGCGATTTGTGAGAGATTTCAGCACCATTGCTGCACCTCTCAACGAGCTTACAAAGAAGGATGTACCTTTTGTTTGGGGTACCGCACAGGAAGAAGCCTTCACGGTATTGAAAGATAAGTTGACACATGCTCCTTTACTCCAACTTCCTAATTTCAATAAGACTTTTGAGCTTGAATGTGATGCTAGTGGAATTGGATTAGGAGGTGTGTTATTGCAAGATGGAAAACCTGTTGCATACTTTTCTGAAAAATTGAGTGGGCCTAGTCTGAACTATTCTACTTATGATAAAGAATTATATGCTCTTGTTCGGACCTTAGAAACATGGCAACATTATTTATGGCCCAAGGAATTTGTTATACATTCTGATCATGAATCTTTGAAACACATTAAAAGTCAAGCAAAACTGAACCGTGGACATGCTAAATGGGTTGAATTCATTGAGACTTTCCCTTATGTGATTAAACACAAGAAGGGTAAAGAAAATGTTATTGCTGATGCCTTGTCTCGTCGTTATACTATGCTTTCACAACTTGACTTTAAAATATTTGGTTTGGAGACCATCAAGGATCAATATGTTAATGATGCTGTGAATTTAAAGATGTATTGCAGAATTGTAAGGAAGGGAGAACTTGGAACAAGTTCGTTCTTAACGATGGATTTGTGTTTCGTGCTAACAAGCTATGCATTCCAGCTAGCTCCGTTCGTCTTTTGTTGTTGCAGGAGGCGCATGGAGGAGGATTAATGGGACACTTTGGCGTCAAGAAGACGGAGGATATACTTGCTACACATTTCTTTTGGCCAAAGATGAGACGGGATGTTGAGCGTTTTGTTGCTCGCTGCACTACATGTCAAAGAGCTAAGTCACGACTCAATCCTCATGGTTTATATATGCCTTTGCCTGTACCTAGTGTTCCTTGGGAGGATATATCTATGGACTTTGTTTTAGGTTTACCTCGAACAAAGAAGGGGAGGGATAGCATATTTGTTGTCGTGGATAGGTTCTCGAAAATGGCACACTTTATACCATGTCATAAAAGCGATGATGCTGTTAATGTTGCTGATTTGTTCTTTCGTGAAATTATTCGCTTACATGGTGTGCCAAATACTATTGTTTCAGATCGTGATACTAAATTTCTTAGCCACTTTTGGAGATGTTTATGGGCTAAGTTGGGGACTAAGCTGCTTTTTAGTACTACTTGTCACCCCCAAACTGATGGACAAACTGAAGTAGTCAATAGAACATTGTCTACTATGCTTAGGGCTGTTTTGAAGAATAACAAGAAAATGTGGGAAGAATGCTTGCCTCATATTGAATTTGCTTATAATCGTTCATTGCATTCTACTACTAAGATGTGCCCTTTTGAAATTGTGTATGGTTTCCTACCTCGTGCACCTATTGATTTGTTGCCTCTTCCATCTTCGGAGAAGGTTAATTTTGATGCTAAAGAACGTTCTGAATTGATTTTAAAAATGCATGAGTTAACTAAGGAAAACATTGAGCGTATGAATGCTAAATATAAACTTGCTGGAGATAAGGGTAGAAAACATGTTGTGTTTGCCTGGAGATCTTGTTTGGTTACATTTGCGTAAAGATAGATTTCCTAATCTGCGCAAATCAAAGCTAATGCCACGTGCTGATGGTCCTTTTAAGGTTTTAGAGAAAATAAATGATAATGCATATAAACTTGAGCTACCTGCAGATTTTGGGGTTAGTCCCACTTTTAATATTGCAGATTTGAAGCCTTATTTGGGTGAGGAAGATGAGCTTCCGTCGAGGACGACTTCATTTCAAGAAGGGGAGGATGATGAGGACATCAATACCATTGTTACACCCACAGCCCCTACTGTTACATATACTGGACCAATTACTAGAGCTCGCGCACGCCAATTAAATTACCAGGTACTTTCGTTTTCTTGGTAATGATATAATGTTCATGAGATTATGATGCTGCCTAAATTGGATACATTTGTTTTGCTTACAAATGAAGGGCCTAGCTTGGAGAAGGATGAACGTTGGAGCAAGAACACGCATGAAGTTGATGGCATGCGCAAGGGGATCAAGAACGGAGTTACAAGTGATGATTTCAGGACTTTGAAGCCGCCATAAGGAGTGCATGAAGCCATGGACTAAATATACAAGATGCCACTTCATAATATTCGTCCATAGGCTATTCTAGGTGCTGCGTCACCTTATTAATGGGCCAGGCCCATGTAATTTCGAAATACTAGTATAGGCTATTTTTAGAGTCCGTATGTGTGGGGAAACAAGAGTTAGGGTTGGTTTCGAACCCCACCCTCAAGGGCCACGAAATTCCCCCCCCCTCTTCCTCCATATATACAGCCCTTAGGGCGTCGTTTAGACTTTGGGTTTTGTTTAGATTAAAAGTTCGCCCTAGCTGCAACTTCTCGTACTTCGTTTGTGTCCAACGACCAGACCAAGACGTCACAGAACCCCACCTTGATCAATAAAGCTTTCATCTTATATTCGCAATATCCAGATTGCAATCTCAGTTTCTTGCTTGTTCTTCGTTTGCTTGCAGGAAACAGACCCTCGTGGTCAGGTTGATCGTGCTCCGGCGTGGTCAATAACCCTCGGAAGTTGGTTTAGCGATTGCTAAGGCGCGACGTCTCGCACGTTCGTAGTCGGATCGTCAAGGTCGACTCCCACAGAAAACGATAGCCACCATCTCATCGAAACATCGGGACACCTTTGCCTCTATCAGTGACTATCTGGTATCTAATATCGAGGAAGGTGGCGGAAAGTAACTCTCGAACTGAAACTTAAGAAAATATCGAGAGCAAAGTAATAAGGTACCATGAGAAGTTTCAAGCGGGTAGGCAATCGTTCGATGCCCGAAACTAAGTCTAAAAGGGGTCTAGAGCAATGGGAATAATTTTTGTGTCTGGTACCAGAATTGATGATATCTCGGAAGGTGGCTCGTGAATTACATATGAGGCCACGCACGAGGAATAACTTTGGAAATAGGAGGTGTGCAGGAGAGTCAGGTTTCTATCCTGTGGAACTGTGGGTTATGGGCCCACCATGTGGGTTAAGAAGTAGGAAGGGTGATCTCATCTTGTATGATCATGATAGCGAGGCATGTCGGAGAATAGACTATTAGTTATGTCGGCAACAACATCCGTACCAAGGGTGAGGGACGAAGAGAACCATTTTCTTGCTCGTCGAAACGAGGCGGACCAATAGGCAAAGTTCTCGTCCATTGGTGGTTACCAGAGTCATCAACAATAGTAACAGGGTCTTACTGACTGAGTGGTACAATGAGGTGTCTACCTAAGTAGGAAATATTACTGCTTAGATCATATAGACCACAAGAAAGGTTAAACCAAACTATGGAAAAGATAATATGATTATCAAATTAAGTAGAACAATGGAAAGGAAAATGTGTTCAAACACATATTTCAGGGGTATATCCTTTCCAGGGACAAACAGAGCATGACATCCATGACAGGATAAGTAGAAAACCATTTAGGTAAGGGGAGAGGAATTTCATGACATTACCCAAATAAAGGTGTTTGGATAATTGATAAGAAAAATTTAGCATTGTGCTTTAAATGTTTTTATTGAAAAACGAAGTACCACAGACATGCTTCGAGATAGAATTGACATGGTCTTCAATCAAAGGTCAGACTCTGGATACATAAGGATTCATCAGGGATAACTTATAGAATAAGTCTTACAATTTCCTCTTGGAAGAATGGCTAAACTTGCTAAAAAGGATATTATAACAATAGGTCCTCCGCCCAGGTGTGCTAGGCATGACATCACCTTTATCGGGTCAAAAACTAATGTTATAACTCTTGGAAATATGTCCCAACCATCATATCTGACCGAGATTCAGATCTGATTGGTGTCAGGATACCTCAGACTTGGGATGCCTGAGAAGAAAAAGGGGTGCAACTCAAATTGACGAAATGACATTATAAGATTATCGGGAAATGAACTATGGAAGTGAGTTCCGAAACAAGAGTTCATCAGTAAACAAAAGAGAGGATGAGGAGGTGGCTGATGGACTTAGCGACAATTCCTCGAGATTGCCAACAAGATGGATTCCACAATTATGTGAACAAGGAAATAACATTTGTCTGATAAAATGATATAATGATGTATGCTCGAGGAAAGCACACACAATTAAACATTGGTTGAAAGGTGCCCCCGAAATATGGGATTAGGTTGCATGATTGAGGTTAGAATGATCTTTCTATAACCAATGGTCTAAGACTGAACTGTCGACCTTTAACTTCAAAGCAATAGGGCTGATAGAAGTACAAAATCCAAGCAGCATCGTTCACTGGTTGGTGTCCCGGTTAGAATCAACACCGGGACCAAGAAAGAATGGTGATGGTGTGAAGTATCATAATACCAAGAATTATTTAAAAGGTGGAGCAATTCTCACAACATCCTTGATATAAAAGATGGTAATAATCCAAGGTAGAACATAACATAAGCTGGATAGCAAGGAGCTCCATAACATGATCAAGTTTGTGTCAGAGGGAAGGAAATAATGTTGTCGATGGCAACACAATCATCAAGGGGCAAAGGTGGTATTTCCCATCATGAATTTGATTGATATCCTGAAAGAGCTCAAAATGTTGATGATGATCACGACATAATTGTCGAGAGATTTCATGAAGGTGTACTCGATCGGCGATGACATCAAGTCAAAGGAATGATGAATGGAAAGGTTATTGGAACCAAGGACTGGACACATACTCGAAATCAAGCTTGCTATTCAAGGCGAAATGATATGACGAGGAATATTGACGTAGGGTTAGCTCATCATCGAAAGTTGTTCTCCGGGAATAAGGACCAGGTAGCACAGTTAAAATCAGCACAATAATGATATAGCCAATCAGGCTAGGAATGATGTGATCGAGTTCAAACCCGTAAGCAATGATGGTTAATAAGAGTTGTTGAATCATAGTGTGGACTCAATTCAGTTATTGGTGTTCTCGAGTGACTAATAACTCATAACCTGGGGGGAGGGGGACTTGGAATCGGTGAGAATAATAGTTGATGAAGAACTCATAAGAAGTTATGTAGTTCCGTGATATTCTCGAGATACCAGAGGGTAATACTCGACGGTAGATCAAAGTAAATGTTGTACTGATATATTGATCCGCAGAAGACAAATGCTTAAACATGCCCGAGAAATGGTATCAAAGAAGAACAATATGGTCGGAACCATTGCTGCAAGGGATCCAATTTAATGACGTTGAAAGAATTATCCAAATGATTAAATATTTTGCAAGCAGCTTCCATGATAAGTTCCACATCGGTTCCATGGGCATGAACACAAAGTTCAAGGTCGATTCCCACTTCTTTAATGCATAACCTTCCATTCACTTCTCATCTTCAAAAAATTTGTAGCGTAGAAAATTTATCCAGCAAAACGCCAGTAGATATAACCCGCATAATCTTCGGGTTCACACTAATTATGGATGGCATAGGTTCAACACAACAAGGCATCTTATGAACACATACTACAAACTTCAGGAGCGAATAACTCAAGCTCGAAAGCAGAGCATGGTTGTCAAAAGCAGGGGATACAATTTACCAAAGGCATTATGTATCCGAGGAAAGGCTCACAAGATTATCGAATAAGAAGGACAGTGTCAGATAAAATCCAACAAAGGATCTGATAGTCCATAACGGAGCTGATGTGAGCATCGACACACAACCTGAGGAAGAAACAATGCAAAGGCATTGGGTTATAGAAACAACTAACTAATTCAAAGCTCAAATGTAAAGGAATTATGATTTCTGATTCAAGGGGTCAGAAGCAAACACTCTGATTAAGGATGGGTAAGCTAAATAGACTTAGGGTTACAATCGACGACAATTCGATTGGTCGAAATCCAGCTCATGTTTAAAGTGACGCCTGAGCCAGAAGGAGGAATTCTCGGAGTTGATTGAGGATTGCGAACATTCGCAACATATCGAATCAAGGGACTCAAAATGATAATGACAAAGGATGCTAATAACATTACCATACTTATGGGATTAACCATAATGCAAGCAAGCAAGAATTTCAAGAGCAATAGGCTGCCGAGGACTTTCGGAAGATCGAATGGTATTTCAAAGACTTTTGTGAAATACATGAATCAACTGGGATGAGCGGATACTCGGCAAGTGCGAGAAATTATCCGTAGGGGTATTTAGGTGGCAAGGAACTGTAAGGCAATAGGCTCAAAGTATTTTCGGAACAATGGAGAGAATTTCAGGGTATCTTGTAATATCAAGATCAACTGGGAATAAAAGTAAGAACAACAGGCGTATGAATTTATCCATAGGGATATATCGGTAGTACAGGATTGCAAAAGTGATGGGCATAGAGTCTCGAGAGAACTTCTGAGAGTATCTTCGGAATCCTTCGGTGCACCAAGCAAGCATCTAGAGTGAGGGGCTCTCCGGGAGGAAGTGAGTACAAGAACCTAGAGTTAGAATTAGTAAATTCATTTTAACCCGAATAGAAGAGAGATTAGAGTCTCAGAGTATAGACGAGGATTAGAAGATCCTAATACCACCCAATGGTGACGTGGGCCCGTGGGCCGCACAGCCATGTTAGTAAAATAGTTTTCATCGACTAGACTCAACTTCGGCCAGGGAGTGTGGAAGGGGGATTCCTACACGCAGTCGGCTCTGATACCAACTTGTGACACCCTAATTTGACTGTACACTAATCATACACGCAAATGTGTACGATCAAGATCAGGGACTCACGGGAAGATATCACAACACAACTCTAGACACAAATTAAAATAATACAAGCTTTATATTACAAGCCAGGGGCCTCGAGGGCTCGAATACAAGTGCTCGATCATAGACGAGTTAGCTGAAGCAACAATATCTGAGCACAGACATAAGTTAAACAAGTTGCCATAAGATGGCTAGCACAAACTGGGATATAGATCAAAAGAGGCGCAGGCCTCCTGCCTGGGATCCTCCTAAACTACTCCTTGTTGTCGCTAGCGGCCTGCACGTAGTAGTAGGCACCTGCAGTGTAGTAGGAGGCGTCGTCGACGGTGGCGTCTGGCTCCTGGGCTCCACCATCTGGTTGCGACAGTCATGAAGAAATGGAAAAGGGGAAAGAGGTAGAAAAGAAACCGAGAGTACTCATCCAAAGTACTCACAAACAAGGATCTACACTACATATGCATGGGTATCAGTGTAAAGGGGCAATATCGATGGACTGAACTGCAGAATGCCAGAATAAGAGGGGGATAGCTAGTCCCGTCGAAGACTACGCTTCTGGCAGCCTCCATCTTCCAGCATGTAGAAGAGACTAGATGGTAAGTTCACCAAGTATCATCGCATAGCATAATCCTACCCGGCGATCCTCTCCTTGTTGCCCTGTTAGAGAGCGATCACCGAGTTGTATCTGGCACTTGAAAGGGTGTGTTTTATTAAGTATCCGGTTCTAGTTGTCATAAGGTCAAGGTACAACTCCGGGTCGTCCTTTTACCAAGGGACACGACTATTCGAATAGATAAACTTCCCTGCAGGGGTGCACCACATAACCCAACACGCTCGATCCCTCTGGCCGGACACACTTTCCTGGGTCATGCCTGGCCTCGGAAGATCAAACACGTTGCAGCCCCACCTAGGCACAACAGAGAGGTCAGCATGCCGGTCTAAATCCTAGGCGTGCAAGGGTCTAGGCCCATCGCCCATGGGACACCTGCACGTTGCGTGGGCGGTCGGAAGTAGACCTAGCGTCCCTAATACAAGAGCAGGCGTTCCAGCCCAATCCGGCGTGCGCCGCTCAGTCGCTAACGTCAAGAAGGCTTCAGCTGATACCACGACGTCGAGTGCCATAACTGTTCCAGCATAGTTGGTTAGTGTGTATAGGCCAGTGGCTAGACTCAGATCAAATACCAAGATCTCGTTAAGCGTGTTATTTTGAAGTAACTGCGGACTCCGACCAGGGCCAGGCCCACCTCTCACCTAGGTGGTCTCAACCTACCCTGTTGCTCCGCCACAAAGTAATAGTCGGGGGCTGTCGGGAACCCAGGCCCACCACTACCGGGATGGAACCACCTGTCCTTTTAGCCCCCACACCGGAATCATTTGCAGGTACTCTACGAGCCGACCCGACTTTAGTCACCAAGTATCACATATTATGTATACATGTATATACCTGTGATCACCTCCCGAGTGATCACGGCCCGATAGTATAGCATGGCAGACGGACAAGAATGTAGGGCCACTGATGGTGATAGAGGCTAAGGTGTCCCGATGTTTCGATGAGATGGTGGCTATCGTTTTCTGTGGGAGTCGACCTTGACGATCCGACTACGAATGTGCGAGACGTCGCGCCTTAGCAATCGCTAAACCAACTTCCGAGGGTTATTGACCACGCCGGAGCACGATCAACCTGACCACGTGATAGAGGCTAAGGTGTCCCGATGTTTCGATGAGATTGATGAGGACATCAATACCATTGTTACACCCACAGCCCCTACTGTTACATATACTGGACCAATTACTAGAGCTCGCGCACGCCAATTAAATTACCAGGTACTTTCGTTTCTTGGTAATGATTCTAATGTTCATGAGATTATCATGCTGCCTAAATTGGATACATTTGTTTTGCTTTCAAATGAAGGGCCTAGCTTGGAGAAGGATGAACATTGGAGCAAGAACACGCATGGAGTTGATGGCATGCGCAAGGGGATCAAGAACGGAGTTACAAGTGATGATTTCAGGACTTTGAAGCCGCCATAAGGAGTGCATGAAGCCTTGGACGAAATATACAAGATGCCACTTCATAATATTCGTCCATGGGCTATTCTAGGTGCTGCGTCACCTTATTAATGGGCCAGGCCCATGTAATTTCGAAATACTTAAGTATAGGCTATTTTTAGAGTCCGTATGTGTGGGGAAACAAGAGTTAGGGTTGGTTTCGAACCCCACCCTCAAGGGCCACGAAATTCCCCCCCCCTCTTCCTCCATATATACAGCCCTTAGGGCGTCGTTTAGACTTTGGGTTTTGTTTAGATTAAAAGTTCGCCCTAGCTGCAACTTCTCGTACTTCGTTTGTGTCCAACGACCAGACCAAGACGTCACAGAACCCCACCTTGATCAATAAAGCTTTCATCTTATATTCGCAATATCCAGATTGCAATCTCAGTTTCTTGCTTGTTCTTCGTTTGCTCGCAGGAAACAGGCCCTCGTGGTCAGGTTGATCGTGCTCCGGCGTGGTCAATAACCCCTCGGAAGTTGGTTTAGCGATTGCTAAGGCGCGACGTCTCGCACGTTCGTAGTCGGATCGTCAAGGTCGACTCCCACAGAAAACGATTAGCCACCATCTCATCGAAACATCGGGACACCTTTGCCTCTAACCTGCACACTCAAAACACGTTGAGCAACTAAACATTCATACCTGTCAGCATCTTCAGGAGCCATGTATTGTGTCTCATGATCAGAATCGTCTCCACCGTGTTCGTCACGTGTAATAAGAGCCAAAGTCTCCTCATCATAGTCACTAGCGGACTCATACCCACCATCCTCAGTAACAATCATCACACGCTTAGATGGGCATTCTCTCGCATAATGACCTCCACCCTTGCAACGTCGACAAATAATATCATGTGTTTGCCCTGTTGATGCCATGGATGAAGAAGAGCTCTTTGCAGGCCCAGAAGGTGTGCTCTTGGCAGATAGTGGTGATTGTGCCTGCTTTATTGTATCACGGTTGGAGGTGGCAGCCGACGGAGGCGCCGGTGTAGCAGAACGTGTGGAAGTAGATGATGCACGTGGTGTCCATGAAGAAGGTCGACCTGCAGAAAAGTTAGTCCGCGCCAATGCCTGTCGATCCTGCACTTCACGTTCAGCTTTACAAGCAAGATGGAATAAACGAGTGATATTAGTATACTCCTTATACTCTAGAATCGTCTGAATCTCTCTATTTAATCCACCCATAAAACGTGCAAGCATAGCTTCATTCTCCTCAACAATACCACATCTAATCATGCCAGTTTGTAATTCCTGATAATATTCTTCTACAGAATTTTTTCCCTGTCTTAAGCGCTGCAATTTTTGAAGTAATTCACGTTGATAATATGGTGGAACCCAACGAGTACGCATAGCAGTTTTCAAAGCAGCCCAAGTAGCAGGAATGGGATATAATCTACAATGCTCAGACCACCAAACACACGCAAAACTAGTGAATGCACAAACAGCAGCAGGAACACGTCTCTCCTCGGGATATTGTAAACATGTAAATCGTTGTTCAGTTTCTAACTCCCAAGTAAGATATATATCAGGAACATATCTACCCTCAAATGGTGGAATATTCAATTTTAGTTTAGGGAGATGGTCATGATCTCGTACCTGAGGGTGAGCCCTACCATTGCTAGTATTTGCATGTGGACGACCTGATGGTTGCTGTGCTGGTGGTGGCACGTAGTTCTGATTTTGATCAACCTCATCCTCGTAATCGCCAGCAAAATCATCCTCCTCCGCATCAGCAGCAGGAGCCACAGAAGTAGCAACAGCAGCACCAACAGTTTGGCCAGGTGCAAGAGGGAGACGGCTCGCTCGGCGGAGGGCTGTTTCACGATGTGTAGGTAGTCGTCGTTGTTGTTGTTGTAGAGGTGCGTTAGGTGCAGCCGGTGGTGGTGGTGGAAGACGCGCGAGCAATTCATTAAACCTGTTATCGAGCTTTGTTTCGAATGTCTTCTCCATGTCATCTATCTTCTCCATGGCCTCTTCAAATCTGTTTAGCACATCCTGCACCTGTCCATTCATCATTTGCTGAAATTTATCGTGCAACTCCTGATTCGTATTGTTCTCCCAGTCAGTCTCGTCGGCTTGTGATCCTGCCATGGTTAGCAACAATAGAAAACACACAAGAATATGATCCTACAGAATACTAACAAGAGGTGTTGGTGGCGGGTGTTACAAATCCGTCAATCAAATCTCAAATTCTGACCAGTTCTTACCCAGCAGAAGGCGGTGATCGGCAACCGTTGTAGTCAAAACTCTCAAAAGCTTGGATAGAGCGATTGCCAGGGAGAGTCAAACGCACGACGTAGAGGTATGTGGAGCTGGGAAGGCTTATAGTATGGTAGCAAAAAGGGTCAGCAATAATCAATTCAGAGATGCAAAGTTGAATAAACGCTCAACGACGGTACTGTGCTGGTCCTAGGCTAGACCGTGCTAGAGACGCGAGCCTAGAACACTAACAAAATCACGGCGCTGCACGTAAATAAGGGAAAAGCACACTCTGGAACTTTTTTTTCGCTTTTTTTTGCGCTCCTCTTTTTTTTGCGAAAAATTACCATAATGGCGAGTGTCTCAAAACTCTTCCCTCGTCAAACTGATAGGATGGGCACGAAATTTTTTTTTCACTTTTTTTTCGGAAATCAGGGTAGCGACGACGAAAAAGTGCGACAAAAAATCACTATGATGGCACGTGGCTCAAAAGACTCAGAAAAGCCTAAAAATAGGATAGGGAAAAAATATTTTTGCCCGTGAAAATTTTGGCCTAAAAACTGCCCGGGGGTCTCCAGACTCTTTTTTTTTCCGAGACCTACGCAGGCAAGGAAACACGAATCGGAATTGAGATTGATCTCAAGAACAAACCTAATATGAGAAGAACTCGGATTGGTGGTGGATATATGGTTACAGATTGGTGGTGGTATATGGATACAGATTGGTGGTGGTATATGGATACGGATTGGTGGTGGTATATGGATACGGATTCAGAACGGTGGCGGATAAGCAATGGTGGTAGATGGGCGATGATGATGGTGCGGCGGCGGCGTGACAACTTATGACCAGAACTCGAAACTCTAAAAGACTAGACTCTAAGACCAGCAACTTGACACGACGATGCAACCGCAAATTCAACAAAGCAAAAATACTGAAAAGATAATGCAAAGGCTCAGATTGGTTTGGATATGATGAACTAACCCTAATTTTTTTTGGCTTTTTTTCGTTGGACTGTAGGTATGAAGAACAGACTCGATCTAATCTACGAAAAACTGTAAAAATCTCACCGAGCAACTTGGAAATCTGATACCACTTGATAGAGGCAAAGGTGTCCCGATGTTTCGATGAGATGGTGGCTATCGTTTTCTGTGGGAGTCGACCTTGACGATCCGACTACGAACGTGCGAGACGTCACGCCTTAGCAATCGCTAAACCAACTTCCGAGGGGTTATTGACCACGCCGGAGCACGATCAACCTGACCACGAGGGCCTGTTTCCTGCGAGCAAACGAAGAACAAGCAAGAAACTGAGATTGCAATCTGGATAGCGAATATAAGATGAAAGCTTTATTGATCAAGGTGGGGTTCTGTGACGTCTTGGTCTGGTCGTTGGACACAAACGAAGTACGAGAAGTTGCAGCTAGGGCGAACTTTTAATCTAAACAAAACCCGAAGTCTAAACGACGCCCTAAGGGCTGTATATATGGAGGAAGAGGGGGGAATTTCGTGGCCCTTGAGGGTGGGGTCCGAAACCAACCCTAACTCTTGTTTCCCCACACATACGGACTCTAAAAATAGCCTATACTTAAGTATTTCGAAATTACATGGGCCTGGCCCATTAATAAGGTGACGCAGCACCTAGAATAGCCTATGGACGAATATTATGAAGTGGCATCTTGTATATTTCGTCCAAGGCTTCATGCACTCCTTATGGCGGCTTCAAAGTCCTGAAATCATCACTTGTAACTCCGTTCTTGATCCCCTTGCACATGCCATCAACTCCATGCGTGTTCTTGCTCCAATGTTCATCCTTCTCCAAGCTAGGCCCTTCATTTGAAAGCAAAACAAATGTATCCAATTTAGGCAGCGTCATAATCTCATGAACATTAGAATCATTACCAAGAAACGAAAGTACCTGGTAATTTAATTGGCGTGCGCGAGCTCTAGTAATTGGTCCAGTATATGTAACAGTAGGGGCTGTGGGTGTAACAATGGTATTGATGTCCTCATCTCAACCTTGCAGTTCCGTCCTCCCAGAATAACCTCCCTCATTCTACCATAAGTATGATGGAGATCCTGAAGATAGGATGTCGGCTTCATCATGATGGCCTGGAGTAGAGAAATGAAGACATCAGTGAGAAGAGTCAACCTGTTCGACAAGAGCAACCAAGACCAAAAAGACTCTTTAGAATTTCGTCACCAATACCTTCCCCTTAACTCTACCTCTTAAATCTTGGGACGATATTTCTTGTAGTGGAGGAGATTTGTAACACCCCGATAATAATTCTACAGTAATCTCAATCTAATTATGCTATGTCACATGCCTTGCTGAGCTTATTTGCCCATCAAATTCAAATTTTAATTTCATGTCCAATTATTATTTCTTAAAACTGTAAATCTAAAATGTTCGTATTTTAGTATAAATTCCCCTGATCATTTGTCATGTTGAACCAGCATCATTTGGCTCACCAAATATTCCCTAGTAAATTATGAAGTGGCCCAATAGCACTTATGTGGAGCATTTAAATTCAAACATTATTTTGATGGATTTTAAATAGCCCCCAAACCTTGTGGTCATCTCCAAAATAATGACTTATAATTATGTGACAAGTTTCATGTTTAACAAAACTCATTCGATAGCTTAGAAAAAAACGGAGACTATAAAAGAAAAAAAGGAAAAAATGCCTAAGAAGCTATTGTGCGGATGGGCTCTATACAGTGCGGAGGAGCCCATGGTGCTGTGCACGCATGCTCGGACGTCCATGCATCGATGCCCCTCATGTCGATCATCCGCTCGTCCTGGAGATGCATAAGAGCCCTCCCGACCCCGTTGACAAACCCTAGTCGCTTCATACCTCCCCATCGCCTCTCTCTCGATCTAAACTCGTGCCCGAGCACATCGTCGATGCAACACCATGGAGCACATGGCCACCGGCCTCCCCTCATCACACGAAGATGTCCAGGAGCTCCGTCGTGGTCGGCTCCATCACCACGCCGAAGGGCTCGAGCTAGGAGGCCTCGGGCGCTCGCCATCGCGCATCTTCCCTGTGTCCGGTCGTCGCTTCCCCGTCTCGGATCTCCTCCCTCAGCGCTCCCCTGACCTCCCGAGCACTTCATCGAGAACCGAGGTGAGATCATCCCTCAGGTCCCTTTTTCCCCTTCGATTTCGTCGTCGTAGACCGCCGCACCACCGCGCCCCAGCTCCTAGTCGTCGCACCCCGTGGCCGTGCTCCCCTCGGCCCCTGGCCGCGCCCAAGCGCGCTCACAGCTCCGTGACCGCGCCCCCGCTACGCTCAAGTTACGCCCAGCCGCCTCGCCCTCCTGCCCATCGTTGCCGCCTTGCTTCTGCTGCCGCATGCTGCTGCCTTCCCCTGCCACTGCTTGCTCTTCTTCTGCTACTGCATACTGCTAGCGTCGCTGCCGCTGCTATGCTATGCTATCGTTGCTGCTTGTTGTACCTGTTGTTGTGTCGTTGCCTGTTCCTGCTACTATCGCTGCTTTGCTGTTGGTGCATGCTACTGCCGGCTGCTGCAGCTAGTGGCCATGGCCGAGTGTTTCGTGTGGTGTGTGAGCGTGTGTATCCTGTTTGTGTGGTCGGCCCATTTCCAAATTGTTTACTGCTAATTAGATTAGGTATGGTTAGTTTATGTGTTAATTAGCCTAATGTGTCCACATGTGGTCTCACACACTAAATAACCCTTTAGTTAAGTCAATGACATGTGGGACCTTGTTAGTTTAACCCTTAGTTAACCAATGTTTCTATTACATGTGGGCCACCAACCCTCTGTTGACTAGTCAAATTGATAGGGTCAACCCCACTGCCATACACACTGTCTAGCAGAGCCCCAATGACTAGAGTTTTTCTATTTAAATTTTCAAAATAAATAATTCCAATAATTCTATGAAACTATGAAAATTAATATAAAATTATCTGTAACTCGGATGAAAATACTTTGTACATGAAAGTTGCTCAGATCGACGAGACGAATCCGGATAAGTAGCCCGTTCGTCCGCCACACATCCCTAGCATAGCGAACACACAACTTTCCCCCTTCGGTTCATCTGTCCGAAAACGTCAAACACGGGGAAAACTTTCCCAGATGTTTCCCCCCTTCGCCAGTATCGCCAACTACCGCGTTAGGGCACACCTAGCACCGCTCATTGTCTTGTCATGCATCGTCATGCTTATGTTTGCATTGTGCTTATTGTTTCTTTCCCCTCTTCTCTCCGGTAGACTACGAGTCTGACGCCGCTGCTGGTGCCCTGATCGACTACGTTGTTGACGACCCCTCCTTGCCAGAGCTACCAGGCAAACCCCCCTTGATCAACCCGATATCGCCTATTCCTTCTCTCTACTGCTTGCATTAGAGTAGTGTAGCATGTTACTGCTTTCGGTTAATCCTATTCTGATGCATAGCCTGTCTTTGCTACTACTGTTGTTACCTTTACCTGCAATCCTAAATGCTTAGTATAGGATGCTAGTATTCCATCAGTGGCCCTACATTCTTGTCCGTCTGCCATGCTATACTATCGGGCCGTGATCACTCGGGAGGTGATCACGGGTATATACTTATATACATAATATGTGATACTTGGTGACTAAAGTCGGGTCGGCTCGTAGAGTACCCGCAAGTGATTCCGGTGTGGGGGCTGAAAGGAAAGGTGGTTCCATCCCGGTAGTGGTGGGTCTGGGTTCCCGACGGCCCTCGACTGTTACTTTGTGGCGGAGCGACAAGGCAGGTTGAGACCACCTAGGTGAGAGGTGGGCCTAGCCCTGGTCGGCATCCGCGGTTACTTCAAAATAACACGCTTAACGAGATCTTGGTATTTGATCTGAGTCTGGCCACTGGCCTATATGCACTAACCAACTACGCTGGAACAGTTATGGGCACTCAACGTCGTGGTATCAGCCGAAGCCTTCTTGACGTCAGTGACTGAGCGGCACGCGTCGGATTGGGCTGGAACGCCTGCTCTTGTATTAGGGAGGCTATGTTTGCTTCCGGCCACCCACGCAACGTGCAGGTGTGCAATGGGCGATGGGCCCAGACCCTTGCGCGCCTAGGATTTAGACCGGCGTGCTAACCTCTCTGTTGTGCCTAGATGGGGCTACGACGTGTTGATCTTCGGAGGCCGGGCATGACCCAGGAAAGTGTGTCCGGCCAAAGGGATCGAGCGTGTTGGGTTATGTGGTGCACCCCTGCAGGGAAGTTTATCTATTCGAATAGTCGTGTCCCTTGGTAAAAGGACGACCCGGAGTTGTACCTTGACCTTATGACAACTAGAACCGAATACTTAATAAAACACACCCTTTCAAGTGCCAGATACAACCCGGTGATCGCTCTCTAACAGGGCGATGAGGAGAGGATCTCCAGGTAGGATTGTGCTACGCGATGATACTTGGTGAACTTACCATCTACTCTCTTCTACATGCTGGAAGATGGAGGCTGCCAGAAGCGTAGTCTTCGACAGGACTAGCTATACCCCTCTTATTCTGGCATTCTGCGATTCAGTCCACCGATATTGCCCCTTTACACTGATACCCATGCATATGTAGTGTAGATCCTTGCTTGCGAGTACTTTGGATGAGTACTCTCGGTTTCTTTTCTACCTCTTTCCCCTTTTCCATTTCTTCATGACTGTCGCAACCAGATGGTGGAGCCCAGGAGCCAGACGCCACCGTCAACGACGACTCCTACTACACTGCAGGTGCCTACTACTATGTGCAGGCCACTAGCGACGACCAGGAGTAGTTTAGGAGGATCCCAGGCAGGAGGCTTGCGCCTCTTTCGATCTGTATCCCAGTTTGTGCTAGCCATCTTATGGCAACTTGTTTAACTTATGTCTGTACTCAAATATTGTTGCTTCCGCTGACTCGTTTATGATCGAGCACTTGTATTTGAGCCCTCAAGGCCCTTGGCTTGTAATATAAAGCTTGTATTATTTTAATTTGTGTCTAGAGTTGTGTTGTGATATCTTCCGTGAGTCCCTGATCTTGATCGTACACATTTGCATGTATGTTTAGTGTACGCTCATATCGGGGGCGTCACATTGATAAAGCCAAGATTGAAGCTATTAGGAGCTGGCCGCAGCCCAAAACAGTCACACAGGCGAGGAGTTTTCTTGGCCTCGCTGAATTCTATAGGCGTTTTGTGAGAGATTTCAGCACCATTGCTGCACCTCTCAATGAGCTTACAAAGAAGGATGTGCCTTTTATTTGGGGTACCGCAAATGAAGAAGCCTTCACGGTATTGAAAGATAAGTTGACACATGCTCCTTTACTCCAACTTCCTGATTTTAATAAGACTTCTGAGCTTGAATGTGATGCTAGTGGAATTGGATTAGGAGGTGTGTTACTACAAGATGGCAAACCTGTTGCATAATTTTCTGAAAAATTGAGTGGGTCTAGTATGAACTATTCTACTTATGATAAAGAATTGTATTCTCTTGTTCGGACTTTAGAAACATGGCAACATTATTTATGGTCTAATGAATTTGTTATACATTTTGATCAGGAATCTTTGAAACATATTAAAAGTCAAGCCAAATTGAATCGTAGACATGCTAAATGGCTTCAATTCATAGAGACTTTTCCTTATGTCATTAAACATAAGAAGGGTAAAGAAAAGGTTTTTGTTGATGCATTGTCTCGTCGTTATACTATGCTTTCACAACTTGACTTTAAAATATTTGGTTTGGAGATGATCAAAGATCAATATGTGCATGGTGCTGAATTTAAAGATGTATTGCAGAATCATAAAGAAGGGAGAACATGGAACAAGTTCATCGTTAACGATGGATTTGTGTTTTGTTCTAACAAGCTATGCATTCCAGCCAGCTCCGTTCGTCTTTTTTTGTTGCAAGAGGCGCATGGAGGAGGATTAATGGGACACTTTGGCGTGAAGAAGACGGAGGATATACTTGCTACATATTATTTTGGCCAAAGATGAGCCGGGATGTTGAGCGTTTTGTTGCTCACTGCACTACATGTCAAAAAGCTAAGTCATGGCTCAATCCTCATGGTTTATATATGTCTTTGCCTGTACCTAGTGTTCCTTGGGAGGATATGTCTATGGACTTTGTTTTAGGTTTACCTCGAACAAAGAAGGGGTGGGATAGCATATTTTTTCTCATGCATAGGTTCTCGAAATTGGCACACTTCATACCATGTCACAAAAGCGATGATGTTGTTAATGTTGCTGATTTGTTCTTTCGTGAAATTATTCGCTTGCATGGTGTGCCAAATACTATTGGTTCAGATCATGATACTAAATTCCTTAGCCACTTTTGGAGATGTTTATGGGCTAAGTTGGGGATTAAACTAATTTTTAGTACTATTTGTCACCCCCAAACTGATGGACAAACTGAAATAGTCAATAGAACATTGTCTACTATGCTTAGGGCTGTTTTGAAGGATAATAAGAAAATGTGGGAAGAATGCTTGCCTCATATTGAATTTGCTTATAATCGTTAATTGCATTCTACTACCAAGATGTGCCCTTTTGAAATTGTGTATGGTTTCCTATTGGGGAACGTAGTAATTTCAAAAAAATTCCTACGCACACGCAAGATCATGATGATGCATAGCAACGAGAGGGGAGAGTGTGATCTACGTACCCTTGTAGATCGACAACGGAAGCGTTTGGTTGATGTAGTCGTACGTCTTCACGGCCCGACCGATCAAGCACCGAAACTACGGCACCTCCGAGTTCTAGCACACGTTCAGCTCGATGACGATCCCCGGACTCCGATCCAGCAAAGTGTCGGGGAAGAGTTCCGTCAGCACGACGGCGTGGTGACGATCTTGATGCACTACCGTCGCAGGGCTTCGCCTAAGCACCGCTACAATATTATCGAGGACTATGGTGGAAGGGGGCACCGCACACGGCTAAGAGTATGATCACGTGGATCAACTTGTGTCTCTAGGGGTGCCCCTTGCCTCCGTATATAAAGGATCCAGGGGGGGTGCGGCCGGCCCTAGTAGGAGGCGCGCAGGAGGAGTCCTACTCCTACCGGGAGTAGGACTCCCCTCCCTTTCCTTGTCCAAGTAGGAGAGGGGAAAGGAGAGAAGGAAAAAGGGGGGGCGCCGCCCCTCCCTCCTTGTCCAATTCGGACTAGGGGGAGAGGGGGTGCGCGGCCTGCCCTGGCAGCCCCTCCTCTTCTCCACTTTAGGCCCATTAAGGCCCATGTACCTCCCGGGGGGTTCCGGTAACCCCCCGGTGCTCCGGTTTTATCCGAAACTTCCCCGGAACACTTCCGGTGTCCGAATATAGCCGTCCAATATATCAATCTTTATGTCTCGACCATTTCAAGACTCCTCGTCATGTCCATGATCACATCCGGGACTCCGAACAACCTTCGGTACATCAAAATGTATAAACTCATAATATAACTGTCATCGTAACCTTAAGCGTGCGGACCCTACGGGTTCGAGAACAATGTAGACATGACCGAGACACGTCTCCGGTCAATAACCAATAGCGGGACCTGGATGTTCATATTGGCTCCTACATATTCTACGAAGATCTTTATCGGTCAGACCGCATAACAACATACGTTGTTCCCTTTGTCATCGGTATGTTACTTGCCCGAGATTCGATCGTCGGTATTCTAATACCTAGTTCAATCTCGTTACCGGCAAGTCTCTTTACTCGTTCTGTAATACATCATCTCGCAACTAACTCATTAGTTGCATTGCTTGCAAGGATTATGTGATGTGTATTACCGAGAGGGCCCAGAGATACCTCTCCGACAATCGGAGTGACAAATCCTAATCTCGAAATATGCCAACCCAACATGTACCTTTGGAGACACCTGTAGAGCACCTTTATAATCACCCATTTACGTTGTGACGTTTGGTAGCACACAAAGTGTTCCTCCGGCAAACGGGAGTTGCATAATCTCATAGTCATAGGAACATGTATAAGTCATGAAGAAAGCAATAGCAACATACTAAACGATCGGGTGCTAAGCTAACGGAATGGGTCATGTCAATCAGATCATTCACCTAATGATGTGATCCCGTTAATAAAATAACAACTCTTTGTTCATGGTTAGGAAACATAACCATCTTTGATTAACGAGCTAGTCAAGTAGAGGCATACTAGTGACACTCTGTTTGTCTATGTATTCACACATGTATTATGTTTCCGGTTAATACAATTCTAGCATGAATAATAAACATTTATCATGATATAAGGAAATAAATAATAACTTTATTATTGCCTCTAGGGCATATTTCCTTCATTTCCTACCTCGTGCACCTATTGATTTGTTGCCTCTGCCATCTTCGGAGAAGGTTAATTTTGATGCTAAAGAATGTGCTGAATTGATTTTAAAAATGCATGAGTTAACTAAGGAAAACATTGAGTGTATGAATGCTAAATATAAACTTGCTGGAGATAAGGGTAGAAAACATGTTGTGTTTGCACCTAGAGATCTTGTTTGGTTACATTTGCGTAAGGATAGATTTCCTAATTTGCGTAAATCAAAGTTAATTCCACATGCTGATGGTCCTTTTAAGGTGTTAGAGAAAATAAATGAGCTTCCATCGAGGACGACTTCATTTCAAGAAGGGGAGGATGATGAGGACATCAATGCCATTGTTACACCCACAACCCCTGCTACTATACATACTGGACCAATTACTAGAACTCGCGCATGCCAATTAAATTACTAGGTACTTTCATTTCTTGGTAATGATTCTAATGTTCATGAGAATATGATGTTGCCTAAATTGGATACATTTACTTTGCTTACAAATGAAGGGCCTAGCTTGGAGAAGGATGAACATTGGAGCAAGAACAAGCATGGAGATGATGGCATGCGCAAGGGAAACAAGAACGGAGTTTCAAATGATGATTTCAAGACTTTGAAGCCACCGTAATGAGTGCATGGAGGCTTGGACAAAATATACAAGATGCCACTTCACAAATTTTGTCCAGAGGCTATTATAGGTGATGCGTCACCTTATTATTGGATCAGGCCCATATAATTTCGAACTACATAAGTATAGGATATTTTTAGAGTCCGTATGTGTGGGGAAACAAAGTTAGGGTTGGTTTCGGACCCCTCCTACAAGGGTTCACGAAGTTCCCCCTATTCCTCCATATATACAGCACTTAGGGCGTCGTTTAGACTTTGAGTTTTGTTTAGATTAAAAGTTTCCATAGTTGCAACTTCGCGTACTTCGTTTGTGTTCAACAACCAGACCAAGACGTCACAGATCATTAATAAAGCTTTCCTCTTATATTCACAATATCCAGATTGCAATTTCAGTGTCTTGCTTGTTCTTCGTTTGCTTGCAGGAAATATGTAGCGACCCGACCTCAAACGGTCAAGCCTCTGTGTATCTGTGCCATCCCTGGATCAGTATGCTGGCACACACAGTACATCAATGTATATATCAAAGTGCAATCACATGTATAAATAATGTAAAACTGATATATACCTCATAAGTCTCAGCGGAAACAATCAAACAGGTGTGGAGTCCCATCAATGCTAACGGCAAGTTGAGTGTAGACTGTCACCCTACAACGTAACTCTTACCCGTCGTAGAAATTCCTGCAACATAAGACGTTGCAGCCCTGTAGGTCAGTACATTGAATGTATTGGCAAGTCACATCATAAGAATAATGAACCTATTTGTACATGCAATTTGGCTAGTGGAAAGCTCTAAGTTTAGTTTTTGCATAAAGCTAGTTTTCCCCTAGAATAAAAGATTTTATTCTACCACTACAAAATAGCATAGGGTGAGTTGGTAAACCCAACTCAATCCATTCCCAAAGTTTCATTTAAAACCCAACTATTTAAATTAAGGGTGATGAGATCTCCCAGCATTTCCACTACTAGATGCTCAAGTTGTCTGTAACTGGGGACACGACTAATCGATTAGGTTTTAACACTCTACAGAGGTTGCACACTTTCCCCCACAAGACTCGATCGCCTCCCTTGAAGTTCTTGCACTACCTGATGTTTGATAATAGGATGACCGAGACATATTCTTTCGAAAGTATTTCCCCTTAACCCACGGATAGGCTGGTACACCTACTCATTCTACATCTGCTAGCCTATCCCGGAAGAGGCCACACTAACTACTCAACTAAGCCAGAGCCCATATTGGCTTGTGGCTGCACATGTAAGCTTCTAGACATGAGAATACGATTGGTCTCTTTGAGCCTGGGCGGATGGACCACTAGTGGTGCACCACCATGGATTACCCATGCATGCTCCCACTTTACTTCGCCACCATTCAAACCAATTTCCGCCCAGGTAGTTCATTTACAAGTCTTGGTCCTGATTACTACTTTGTCACTCATGTCTCACCATGTTCACTTCCCAAACCACGTCTACATTAGCGAGGCAAAAATAAACTTACACGATGGTGACAAAGGATGTATAGTTCAGACCTACAACAGTCCTCAAATGAACTACTAGGTAAAGCATAGCCATCTGGCAACAAAATTCCTACCATGCAATCCTAACATAAAAGGACTAGGTGCATATAAAACATAGGTATTTGAAAGAATGATCAAATGTGAACTTGCCTGGTAATGGTTGATGAGGATCATATCGCTCTCAGAAATTTACTTAATAGAACTATTCGTCACTCTCCGATGAAAATCTATAAGGTCAAACATTGCATTCACATAAGCAATCATTTTGGAGAACCAAATAACATGCAGCATGAAAATACTCAAAAAATCCAAATGAAACCCCAACACACATAACTTGCATGCAAAAAATTCTAGGTGCAAAACAATAAGTGACATAAGGTGCAAAACCGTGATGTGATCTATCGTGCATATAAAGCATAGTACTAAAACTATCATAGGCAGATCATAGTTGTGTGAACAATATTGTGAGATTGGTCCAAGTGGTAGGGTTTGGCTACAGTGACACGGTGCAAAAAGGATAAACTCAAACTAAGCTACGGTTTAGGAGATATGGCCATTTGAAGTTTGAATTCAAATCTGAATAATTTCATAATTCAATTAGACAAAATTTTACAAAAATGATACCACTAGATAGATCTAATTGAGACGAACAATCTGGTTTCATCTAATTTGGACTTACGGTTAAAAAGATACAACCATTGGAAGTTTAGGGGCTAAATTGAAAACTCAGGGACTTGACTGTGAAAGTTTTATTCGTGACCAGGTCCCTGGCCACATGGCGGATTTCTAGTGGCTGAAAGTTGTTCGTTGCGGGGCTTACAGGGCGAACGTCCGCTAAATAAGTAAAACAACTATCATCGCTAAAAAACAAAATAAATCAAGATCGGTTCATCTAAACGGATCGGTTTAATCTAAACCGCGGTTAACTGCGTCATTTTTTAAGAAAAAAACACACAAGGGGCTGGGCGGTGGCCCGCCGAGCAATGACGGCGGCATCGGTGGCATTGGGCAGTGGACAAGGCGGCGATCCCGGCAAGCTCAGGCAGCGGGGAAGGAGGCGGCTGGGTCGGCGGGCGACGGGGTGGTCGGCGGTGTCCGGTGACGTGCAGGGGACGGCGGCGCGGTGTCGGGCGGTGACGGGGCGGTGACGGGGCGGCCTCCGGCGGGTTCCGGCAGTGGCGAAGTGGACGAAGGGGTGCGGCGTGGTGCGGGCGACCGAATGGTGGTGACGGCGGGCGTCGGCGTGCACCGGACGGGGCGGAGGGAGGCGGCGGAGCTCTGGTGCTCCGGCGAACTCGGGCTTCCTCAAGGCGGCGTCTTCGGTGATCGTAGGGAGAAACAAAAATGTCATAGAGGTGCCCCTCAACTCGGGAGGTTGTTTGACGAAGAAATACGAGATCGAGGCGGTTTACGGACAATGGCAACCTCCGGCGACAGAGTTTCGGCCGACGAGATCTAACCGGCGATGGCAGCGGCTGTGAGCGGCGTGGGTCGGTGCGGAGTGGCAGAATGGAGAGACGGGGTGAGGGGATTTTATAGGCACGAGCAGTGGCTGCGGAGTCACGGGGATAATGTCTATCCGAGCAAACAAGCCGACCGGCGGGTTCGGGAGCTCGAGCTGTGAGCTTATCTCATGCGGGAGGTTGGGGACGAAGGCGGGGTCCCACCGGTCAGCGGCGGCGGTGGTAGCAAGCGATGAGAGATGAGGGGCGGGCGAGCGGTGCGAGTAGCGCTCAGGCGCTGGGCTAGCCTGGCCGAAACTGGCCATGGGCCGGTTGGGTGCGCTCCTGGGTCGAACTCTGTTTCAGTCCAGGCACTGTGTGTGTATGTGTTTTTAAAACACAAAGGAAAACTGCAGCAGAATAAAGTAAATAAAAAATTTACATAGGCATATTATATACCAAAATGATCAGAAACATACCAAGAATAAGATGAACTATTTTTCAAGTTCAAACAAATTTCAGAAAAATCATAAAAGTCAAACAGTGCTACTGTTGCATTAAAATCAATAAAAATTATTTATAAAATACCAAAATGATTTCAAATTTATTTTCTCCTAATTTTCTATTGAAGGGAATCATTTTACCCTTATTTCCATTTATTTATTTTTAGGAGAAAAATGATTTGAATAGAAACCCAATTAACTCCCAATTGGATTTGAATTTGGATTTTCAAACAACTTCAAATGGAAAATGAGTTTCAAACAACTTCAAAGTGACTTCCAAATTATTCCTTTGAAACTTCCAACTCTCTTTCTTCGAATTTGAGAAAGTCATTTTATCTTCCCTCATGAACTCATTGAGTTGCTTAACGTTTCTAAATTTGACATATTTCAAATGGAATTCAAATCATTTTCAAACCCCTTTTCATTTCTTTAAATGGAAGAAGTCATATTATCTTCACTCTAGGGATTTGTGATGAAATGGATTAGAATTCAGGGAGATCAAAATGCAAGATGATTTTTTTTGGGAAAGTCCTTTTATTCCCTCCCATGCAACTTTCAAAAGTTTCAATTTCCACTCAATTTCACACAATCAATCACACAACAAACAATCATAATTAATTATTTAATATAACATTCCAAAATTTAGAATTTTGGGATGTTACAAAATAGACCTTCGTGGTCTAGTTGATCATGCTCCGGCGTGGTCAATAACCTCATGGAGTAGGTTTAGCGATTGCTAAGGCGTGACGTCTTCGCACATTCGTAGTCGAATCGTCAAAGTCTACTCCACCAAAAACGATAGTCAACATCTCATCGAAATACGGGACACCCTCGCCTCTATCACTTCATCATTGTCATATTGCTTTGCATGATCATGTAGTTGACATCGTATTTGTGGCAAAGCCACCATTCATATTTTTATACATGTCACTCTTGAGTCATTGCACATCCCGGTACACTACCGGAGGCATTCATATAGAGTCATATATTTGTTCTAGTATCGAGTTGTAATTCTTGAGTTGTAAAGTAAATAAAAGGTTGATGATCATCATTATTAGAGCATTGTCCCATGTGAGGAAATGATGATGGAGACTGATTCCCCCACAAGTCAGGATGAGACTCCAGAAAAAAATAAAAAAAGAAAAAAAAGGGAGTGAAAAAAAAAGAGAGAAAAAAGAAGCCAAAGAGCCCAAAATGAAAAAATGAGAGAAAAGAGAGAAGGGGCAATGCTACTATCCTTTTTCCACACTTGTGTTTCAAAGTAGCACCATGATCTTCATGATAGAGAGTCTCCTATTTTGTCACTTTGATATACTAGTGGGAAATTTTCATTGTAAAACTTGGCTTGTATATTCCAATGATGGGCTTCCTCAAATTGCCCTAGGTCTTCATGAGCAAGCGAGTTGGATGCACACCCACTTAGTTTCTTTTTAAGCTTTCATACACTTATAGATCTAGTGCATTCGTTGCATGGCAATCCCTACTCACTCACATTGATATCTATTGATGGGCATCTCCATAGCCCGTTGATACGCCTAGTTGATGTGCGACGATCTCCTTATTTTTGTCTTCTCCACAACCACCATATTCTATTCCACCTATAGTCTTATATCCATGGTTCATGCTCATGTATTGCATGAAAGTTGGAAAAGTTTGAGAACATCAAAAATATGACACAATTGCTTGGCTTGTCATTGGGGTTGTGCATGATTTAATACTTTGTGTGATGAAGATGGAGCATAGCCAGACTATATGATTTTGTAGGGATAACTTTCTTTGGCAATGTTATTTTGAGAAGACATGATTGCCTTATTAGTATGCTTGAAGTATTATTGTTTTTATGTCAATATTAAACTCTTGCTCTGAATTTTATGGATCTGAATCTTCTTGCCACAATAAAGGAGATTGCATTGATAAATATGTTAGGTAGCATTCCACATCAAAAATTCTGTTTTTATCATTTACCTACTCGAGGACGAGCAGGAATTAAGCTTGGGGATGCTTGATACGTCTCCGATGTATCTATAATTTTTTATTGTTCCATGCTATTATATTATCTGTTTTGGATGTTTTATATGCAATAATATGCTATTTTATATTATTTTTGGGACTAACTTATTAACCCAAAGCCTAGTGCCAGTTATTTTTTTCCTTGTTTTTGAGTTTTACAGAAAAGGAATATCAAACGGAGTCCAAATGTGCTAAAAATTTACGGTGATTTTTTATGGACTAGAAGAAGCCCACGGAGCATCGGAGTTGGGCCAGGGGAGCCCGAGGCAACCACAAGGCTGGAGGGCACCCCCCTAGGGCGCGCCTCCTGGCTTGTCGCTGCCTCATGGACCCCCCCTGACGTGAAACCAACGCCAAAAATTTCTATAAATCCCGAAACCTCCAGAAAGGAACCTAGATCAGGAGTTCCGCCACCGCAAGCCTCTATAGCCATGAAAATCCAATCAGGGGCCCGTTTCGGGACCCTGCCGGAGGGGGAAACCATCACCGGTGGCCATATTCTTCATCTTGCGGTCTCCATGACGAGAAGGGAGTAGTTCACCTTCGGGGCGGAGGGTATGTACCAGTAGCTATGTGTTAGATCTCTCTCTCTCTCTCTCTCTCTCGTGTTCATGATTTGGCACGATCCTGATGTACCGCGAGCTTTGCTACTATAGCTGAATCATATGATGTTTCTTCCCCTCTACCTTCTTGTGATGAATTGAGTTTTACCTTTTAGGTTTCACTATACCGGATTGAATACTATTATGGATTTGAGAACACTTGATGTATGTCTTGCATGGGATACCCGTGGTGACAATGGGGTGTTCTATTGATTCACTTGATGTATGTTTTGGCACTCAACTCGCGAATTCCCGAGGTGACACTGGGGTAATCTATGCATAGGGTTGATGCACGTTTTCGTCCTTGTTTGTCTGGTAGGAATCTTGGGGCACTCTTTGAGATTCTTTATGTTGGATTGAATATTATGAATATGAAGTTGTTTGATGCATATCATATAATTGACCCACGGATACTTGTGGTGACATTGGAGTATGATAGAGGCGAGGGTGTCCCGATCTTTCGATGAGATGATAACTATCGACTTGGTGGAGTCGACTTTGATGATTCGACTACAAACGTGCACAATGTTGCGCCTTAGCAACCGCTAAACCAATCTCCTAAGGTTACTGACGATGCTGGAAGCACGATCAGCCTGACCACGAATGTCTATTCCTGCACGCAATCGAAGAACAAGCAAAAGTATGTAATTCAATCTAGATATTGCAAATATAAGATGAAGCTTTATTGATCAAGGTGGGGACCCGTAAGCAGTCTTGGCCTGGTCGTTGGGCACAAATGAAGTACACGAAGTTGCAATGGCTAACGTTTAACTAAACAAATCCCAAGGAAAAAGCTACTAGATGAATCTACTTATATAGGAGCAAGGGGTGGCGCCAAGGAGATGGGAGGACGTCCCAAGGCAACCTAAAACTAACTCTAGGTCGTACAAGGCTCATGGGCCCAAGTGGAGGTGATGCAACACCTTTGGACTTGTAGATTGACTCGGATTCTGCTGCAACATCAGATTGTTTCATCGATAACTCAACTCTCTGGACGTATTTTAAGGTGAATTCAATTGGGTTGGAAAGAGCACGAAATTTAGTTTCCAACAAAAAAAGAATCACCCAATTCAGAGTTCGTATGAAAGAGTTCTTGGTGTTTTGAGTCAAGTATGTCTGTGCAGTCCAAATCTGAATCCAGAATGCGAGAGACTTGGACTCTATCTTCTCTTGGCCCAAAAGTGATGTGAGATGATTTTTTTAATAGCACCTAAACTTATCTTTTTCCCTTATCTTCATATGTGGATTGTACAAATGTCCCATACACCTACAATTAGACATGACACAAAAGTTTGTGAAGAATTTTTGTCCTGGATGACATAAATAAATTATTGCATAGTTTGCATTAGAAATCACCTCACAAATATACGTGTATGCAATATTTTCTGTCGTATCCAAGGTAGTCATGTCCTCATGAGAGTATCTAGGTGACATTAGGGTTGATTGATGTGTGTCATATGGTATTATTTTACTACGAACTCTAGGGCTGTTTGTGACGCTTACAGGAATAGCTCAATAGATTAATCGAAAAGAATAATTTTGAGGTGGTTTCGTACCCTACAAGGAATTTCATCTTATGTTCTTTACGATAGGAACTTTGGAGTGACTTTTGTCGCACGTTGAGAGATTGCCATATGATCTAATTATGTTATCACTGTTGAGAGAACTTGCACCAGTGAAAGTATGAACACTAGGCCTTGTTTTCAAGCATTGCAATATCATTTTTGCTCACTTTTGTTACTAGTTACCTTATTGTTTTTATATTTTCTGATTACAAAACCTACATCTACCATCCATATTATACTTGTATCACCATCTCTTCACCGAACTAGTGCACCTCTACAATTTACCATTGTATTGGGTGTTGGGGACACAAGAGACTCTTTGTTATTTGGTTGTAGGGTTGTTTGAGAGAGACCATCTTCATCATATGCCTCCCATGGATTTATAAACCTTAGGTCATCCACTTGAGAGAAGTTTGCTATTATCCTACAAAACTCTGCGTTTGGAGGCTCAACACGAGTCTACAAGAAGAAGATTGCGTAGTAGACATCAGGAGCGGCTGGGGGATGGACGTCTGCAGCACGTGCTCAGGGGGTCGAGCGCGTGGCGCCGGCGGCTCACGCCCCTAGCCATCCATCGGTGAGGATCTCGGCCACGCCTTGCAGTCCCGGGCGATGTGCCCCCAACCGTTGCATCAAACACACAGAGTCTGATGCGGAGCATCCCAAGGTCATCCCCATTGACCTACCTACATCTCCTACGACACCACTTGGATCAATGACAAGAGTTCGAGCGAAGGCTATCGAAGATAAGGTGAACTCACTCCTCTCCGAACTACCACTTTCTATGCATGAGAATTGGCTACTATCTCAAGCAGAAACCCTATGTGTGATCAGGTGCTTGGAGGAAAGCCCCGGACCAACTACACTCAACGGACAAGACGGTGAGGACGCCAAGTTCAATGGACAAGAAGAAGAACTGCTCGAAGCTCCCAGGCTCCGGACGACCGGCATGCTATGGACGTCCGGTGACCTCCAGGCTCTGGACGACCGGCCCTCTCCGGACGACCGGCACAACCACATCCGAGCCGAATCTATGGATTTGCGGAGCCTTCCGGACGACCGATGCCCCGGATGTCCGACCCCGACTGGACGTCCGACCGAAGCCCACCCAAGCCGAATCTACAGACGTCCGACGAGCACCGGACATCCGGACCATCGCGAACCTCCGGATGACCGGTGACTCCCGGACGTCCGACGCCTGTGTGTTGTTTACGTGTTGGGCCGCAGTCCATGTACCCCTTTGCCCACCTAGACTATATATACTCCTCTCCTACCTACATTTTAGGGTTAGCAAAGGATTAGCTCATATTCCGTGTGAGAGCTTTGCTCATCCACTTGGTTACCTTCTCCTCGGAGATAGCGCCTCCTCGGAGAAGATCCCCCAAGCAGATTCATGACCCCTTTACAGGAAGAACCTCAAGACCTCCTTGGGGAGAAGACCGGCTACCTTTTTATCGTCCCTAGTTGACCGTGAAT